>NW_003101660.1:560377-563570 GCF_000003855.2 Blastomyces gilchristii SLH14081 | reverse complement strand
CTGGTCCCACGCATATTGCGCTTGAGATGTAGGGGCGGCAGAATAGTATGATTTTGAAGTGTCATAGCTTGGTTGGCTTTGATATGACTGCTGCATGTTCTGCAGGTTGGCTCCGGGGGGTGTTGTGGCAGGTGTTGTCGGCATCGATCTTGCACTTGTTAAACCCGTGTCGATCGAGAGAGTTTGTGAACCCTGAACACCAGTTCCCATGCTTTGGCCGGGCCATTCATAGGATCCACCTTGGCTTCCGATTCCCATCAGACTGGATGTGCTGGTTGGCGGGGTGGGAAAGGTGTGAGAACGATCAAACCCTGGGCGCGTATGCCCAGAATGAGGGCCCATGGAATGAGGAGGCTGGGACAAGTGGGATGTAAGAGGGTTATGCATCGAATGATGATGATGTAAAGGCGGTGGTTGCCCTCCTTGAGACGATCGAGAGGCCTGACTTGCTTCAAAACGTCTCTGATCGTTCCTTGTTGAAAGAGCACCACCTCTACTACTCGATGGGTTGGTGGGATGGTATAGTAGCGCTCCGATATCATGCACAAACAATGGATAAAGCTCCTCCGTGATCTTCTCTTTGTTGGCAAATTCTAGGGCTCGTTCAAACGGAATCCTAGTGGTCGAGTTAGCTGCAAAATCTTGGACAATTTAACCAACCACAGACTGAAGTATATATATACCAAACGCCTTTGAGATGCATAGGCCCAATTTTAACTACATTGCGGACTTTTTCACTCTTCAAAATACCATCCCGTCGTCCTCGTGTCATGCCGGCAACATTGAGTAACTTTGTTCCGTTAATCATGTGGTTATCTATGAAATAAATGGTCAGTTAAGCGAAGAAAAGTTTGACTGGGAAATAAATAAAAGTATGGATGTATGTTCGAACCTTCTCTTCGCGCAACGCAAACACCCTTAGCTTCCACCTGAAAACACAGGCTTCCCTCGTCTTCCCACAACGTAGCCGTAACCCTCGGTTTGGCACCAGGCGGTGGTATCTGGCCTGTGGTATCAAATGTATGTGGCACGTATGATTGGGGGTGATTAACATGACTTGGTATATATGAATGAGGGCTTGGAGTTGTCGCAGTCATTGCTAAAAAAAAATTAAAAATAAAAAAAACAGATTTGATTAGCTTAGCTCGCTCCACACCCATGTGACGGGTTCTCTCCCCAGTGGTATGACACAAATCAAAACAAACAAGAGAAAAAAAAAAACTTACCGGGCAAGGGAAGTATTTGAGCGGGTACATGGGAGGAAAGGGCATTTGTGACCGCCTGGGTCGCGGATTGTGGAGAGGTAACGCCATTAGGATATCCATATGAAGGGTACGACGAGGCTCCACTTGAACTGTAAGACGACCCAGACTGCAGGACTGGAGGCTGGGAATACTGGTAAGGCGGAATACTCGAAGCGGGGGTGCCATGGGATGAGTATGGCTGTGCGGATGACAAATGTGATGTATGTACATCCAGGTAAGACTGTGTTTGATTCATACTTCCAAGCGCTGTTTGGGTAATGCTATATCCCTCACTCACAGTTCCTCCGGCGAGATAATCCGGCTGGCTCGTAGACTCCAGGGAATATCGGGAACGAACCCCACCAGCCCCGTCAGTGGACGAAGGAGGAGGGTTCTTGGCTTCGCCCGTGGGGGCTTGAGAATACGTCGTGTAGCTGGCCACGGAGCTGGCGCTGTTCGAGCCAGTCGATGAGACCGTAGATATCGACGAGTCTTGAGAGCCTATTCGACCTGAAGAGGAGGATTGCTGTGCGTGAGGAAGGAAAAGGGCAGGTAATCTGTCACCGCCTATCAGAGGTCGTTCTGCAGCGTGATGATTATACCAGGGTATATCAGTGGGAAGTCGAGTGTGAACCTGGGAGATCGACGGCAGCTCCAGCTTTTCGGTGTTCGACCTCACGGACTAAAACAGGACGAGCTGATCCTGTACGAGAAAAAGTTTGAATGTCACGTCGATTGGAGACGGGAAAATTTCGCAGCTAAGATTATTGATTTTTAGGGCAAAATCAATTAAATTGGTGCCTTCTATACGATCTGGTAGCGGCAAGATAGCAGATTATTGTCCAGCGTTGGAAGTGTGCGAGGTTCTAGGGTTTGAGTGGTGATTCCGGTCGTAACAATAGCCCATCAGAAAAAGTGAACGGCGATGGGGGTAGAGTTTTCGAGGATTATACGGCGGAACAAACAAGCTCTGTTTCAGAGGAGGGTCGTGCTGTGTGGGTTTTGGGGGGTGGGGTTCGTTGAATCTTGAAGTCGTTAAGGTCTTTATAAAAATAAAACGAGTAACATCAGAACAAACGAGGATATAGAGCACGAAAATGACAGGAGACAACAACTATCATAAATCGCCAGAGATTGCAGGGCGTATCGAATAAATGATCGTAAAAGTAGTAAAGGGCAAGCAAAAATGCAGCCGAGTCTCGAGAGCAATTCTACGTATAACAGCTTCTGTTGCTTTCTCTCGAAGTCAAGGCAGGCTGTGGAAAGCACGGGCGAAGTGGGTATCTTGAAGCTGAGGCAAAATGTGACGATATCAAAACGAAATTGCAAGCTCAGAATTGAAACATGGGGGGAAAGGGATTTCGTCCGAGTTTGATGTTTCGAGAGGCGACGGTGAGGCCGTTAAGAAGTTCGGCAACGCAACGAGATGTTTAAGTTAAAAAACGGGGAAAACGATCGCGATAGCGTGATGTACTTGCGCATAAAACTGAGGCAGATATAACGATTGTTTGGTTGGGGGGGGGGGGTATAGGGCGATGTTGGAAAAATTTGGGGAAACGTTGTACAACGGAATTCGAGCGTTCTAACGGGTACAGGCTGGGGGGAAGAAAATGGACAGAGAACAGAACGAGCATGCGAAAAAGAGCAGACAGAACGTAACCAACGGATAAAAGGGGAAATTGGTCGTTCCCCGAGCTATCGTAACAATCCTTGCAGGGCGGAGAGGGAAACTCTTGGTTCTCTTTTTCAAAAAAATCTTTGTGAGTCGGTTTTCCCCGGGGTTTCTTTTCCATATATAATTTTGTTTGAAAAGGGTTTTTTTTTCTTCAGCAACTGGGACATTCTTTTCTTGAAGTTTCTCTTTTTTGGTGGCGCCTTTTTTTTTTTTTTTTTTCTCATGTGTTTCGGGTCCGGGGGGGGGTGAGAAGAGACATTTAAAGTAGGAAGGC
>NW_003101660.1:465559-560277 GCF_000003855.2 Blastomyces gilchristii SLH14081 | reverse complement strand
GTGAATAGATACTGTTCTGCTATCGAGTTATACCATTCATGCAAGACCTTCATCTGGATCTTCTATAAGCACGTATGCTTTAGATTGCTCAATTGCTCCTGAATAATGGTGTGAGTGACGTTATGTCCTCTCCGTTTCCTTGAATATTGTAATTGGGAATCAAGTGATACTCGTTGTAGGTGGGGTTGTGGGTAGGTAAATCAAGCGATTCAGTTCCTCGGATTAGGCCCCTCTTTAGAGGGTTGCCCTTAAAAAGCCGGTGGGCTCAAAAAAGGGGGGGGGTGGGGGAGGGGAGGAGTAGAAGGTAAGCGGCGTGTACTATGTATGCTATGCTATGCTATGCGTATCGTATGGTGGATGGGGATGGTGGATGAAGCAAACGCAGGACCCTCAGCAGACAGGACAGGACAGGACAGGACAGGACAGGACAGGACAGGACAGGACAGGGCAGAGAAGAGAAGAGAGATCCTGCGCCTAGGAAATAAATGGGCGGTGCTTGGAGCCGGCGCGCGAGCGGATTGCTGGTGCTGGTGCTGGCTATGGTTATGGTTATGGGGGCGGGTAGGTAGTGGTGCTTGGAGTGGAGTACCAAAAGGGAAAAAAGCAACTGTACCTTTTTTTTTTTTTTTTTAATTATTGGCAAAACCTTGCTCGGGCTACTTCTTGTCTTTTAATAAGAATACTGGAGAGGAGGAACCTTGCACCCTAGGGAGGGAGGAGGACGAGGAGGGAGGAGGAGGAGGGAAAGAAAAAAGAAAAAGAAAAAAAGGAAAAAGAAAAAGGAAAAAGAAACAAACGGGCAGGCGAGCTAATAAGATACAGATAGTAACTAGTTAACAGGCCAGGCCAGTCCAGCAGACGAGGCGGAGGAGGGGCCAGCGAGGAGGGAGGAATCTCTTCTTGTATCTATCTGTGTTTGTTTCTTGCGCAGAGAGAGAGAGAGAGAGAGAGAGATCGGATGGAAGAAAAAAGAGAGACAAGGGATGGGAAAAGGGACAGGAAAAGGGACAGGAAAATATATGGAGGAGGACAGTTACGGATTAGATAGAGAGAGAGAGAGATTTATTCTGGCATGGATGGGGAAGCAGAAGGGAAGAAGAAGAGAGGGAAAAGAAAAGAGACCGAGAAGAGAAGAGAGCCCTCAATTTTGCTTGGGGAATTATTCGGCTTCTTTTTCTTTTTCCTGTCCTTTCTTTCTTTCTTTCTTTTTTTTTTTTTTTTTTTTTTCTTTTCTTTTCGTTGTCTTCCTTGGAGAGAAAGAGGAAGGGGAAAAAAAAAAAAAAGCAAAAATCAGAATATACCAACCTCAGTGTTTTTTCTTCTTTTTCTTTTTTTCGTTTCTTTTTTCTCTTTTTCCTTTCTCGCAATATATTGGCAGGCAGGCGGAGGAGGCTGGGATCGGATGAGGCTTGCTATGGGGGGGATTGGCCGCGGGATTGGCCGTAATCTATTTATTTAGTATATATATCTTTCTTGGTTACAGAGTACGGAGTACAGAAAAAAGAATTAAGAAAGTTGAGATGGACTGGACGAAGGGACGAAGAGGAAAGGCTCTAAATAATAAATGATGAATGATGAATGATATATAGCGTTCATGCTCACTACTCTTCTCAATTCTTTGGGATGTGTTGAATTATTGTAATTAAGTTCCATTCCAGAATGAATTTTCTTTTCTTCTCTTTTCTTAATTACCCCTTTCATCTTTCATCTTTCATCTTTTGTCTTTTATTATTTTTTATAACAGATGTCGCTGGGATGTTTTCTTTTTTCCAGTTTTGGTTTCCTGTATTATTGTCTGGTTGGTACTGTAATATTACATACATACCGAAATACACAGAATACTTTATAATATAATACGTATGCGTTCCCAATACAAGAAGAACAGACACACATGCTGGTTTTGAGCGACCACAATTCCACAAAAAAAAAAAAAAAAAAACCAGTCTGTTTCGTTCAACTGCTCGCTGGCCTTATTATTACTGTTGGAGAAAAGAAAAGGGAAATAAAAAAGGAAATAAAAGATCTAGATTCATTCCCCCCAGACGGGAAATGAAAAAGGAGCATAAAACCGGCCACCCCTTCTCTTTCTCTACCGTTAAAAAACCAGAGTGAAGATGCAGAACAAGCTTTCAAAGACGTGGCGCAGCAAAAGGGCTTTGGATCGCATCTGGGGGGCTGGGTTCTGGAGATGAGATGAGATGAGATGTTCTTATGTATATGTATGTATCTGTACTATGGATGATCTCACTTTAGGTTACCAGCCAAAAAAAAAAAAAATTCCATATTCCTATTCCTCGGTTTGGTTACTTTTTTTTTCTTTTTCTTTTTCTTTTCTTTTTTGCGTGTGTTTTCATCAGGGGGATTCCTTGTTACCATTAATCCGTACAGAGTCATTCATTGCTTTTAGTTTTATTCTATTGGGTTGGTTTGGTTGCTGTGCCGGAAAATGCTCAACCGTTCAGAAATCCTCCTTCTTAGGGTTCATGTCTCATATGAATATAGATCGTTCATGGTTGTTGTTCATTTAATCCGTACTCTGTACAGATCCAGCAAATTAATTGGATATTACTACTTACTATATATATATTTATAAGCTTCCTCCTGCATTGAGCAAATGTATGTGAATGCACCGCACGCTGTAAGGATAAAGGCTTGATTGATTGATTGACCTCAAACTCAACCCTACCCTACCAATACCATAACCATCAATAATATTTATATTAATAATAATATGTCTATCGTGCGCGTATCAAAGATGGCAAATGCAGGGGGTTTGGCTTTTGCTGGGGCTGAAAGGATTCTCTCTCAAGAAACGTCCGTCCCAGTTAAAACAAAAAACTATGTAACTACTGCCTCTAGGTTATCCAGTAGTATAAAAAGATACAGTTATCGAGATGATGGATTTGGTGATATCAAGTGATGATTGTGATCTTGCTCTTTGTTTCAATTCAATTCAAGGAGTTTTGTCCTTTTGGACTTTTGCTACTGTGCATTTTTGTCAATAATAATAATAACCAAACGAACCCCTGGAACCCACCGCGCTGAACATAGATAGTAACTTGGTCTGGAAATTCCCTTCTGTGCCCTTTCTGCGAAGTAACGTATTCTCTCATTTTAGATAGACACACACACACACAGAGAGAGAGAGAGAGAGAGAGAGAGAGAGAGAGCAAGAATGAAACTGTTACCAATGTCAATCCCTGCTTCTCATATTCTTTTATTCTCATATTTTTATTTTTATTTTTCTATTATTTATTTTTATTTAACTTTTTAACTTTTCTACTTTGATCACGCAGCTGAAGAACTCCCCCCGCATCCGCAGCTGTGTTTTCTTTTAGTGATCGAGGACACTCCTGTACATAATATGTGCACATACTGTGTACAATGAGGGGGATTGGCAAGGGGAGAGACGTAACCACTTCTAACGCACAGGAGGGGGGGAAATAAAAAGAGAGGAGGAGGAGGAGGAGGAGGAGGAGGAGATGCGAAACAAAGAACATTCTACGAGACGGGAGAGGATACTCTGGATAGACCAATGAATTGGCAACCAGAATTGTGGGAAAGAGTTTCCCAATTTCTTCGTCGTCGTCGTCGTCATCATCATCATCTTCTTCTTCTTATTCTCCTGCTTCAGTCTTCCTTCCACTTTTCAACTCCTTGTCTTTTCGCTCGTGTTTTTGCGCTTTGGTTGGTTAGGGGTAGAGCCGGAGGAGAAGGAAGAAGAAGGGAAGAAGGAGAAAAAAAGCAGGCGACAGATATCCGGGGTAAGTTAGGTTAGTCCACCAGTGCTTAACCCATGGTATCTCATAAATAGAAAAGGGGGAAAAAAAAAGAAGAAAAAAGAAAAAAGAAAAAAGAAAGAAAACCAGAGAACAGCAGCGGCACAGACGAATGATGAACTTTTGGTTTCCAGGACTGTAAGAAGCAGAGGATCTTCTTCTTCCAAGAACTCCAGAAGACTCAGCGAAAACGAAAGAATAGAGCAGAGAAGAAGAGTAGAAGCGGAGGCCAAGAGTGGACGGGACCCTTGATATTGTAAGGTTGCTTCCATAACTAGTTAGTAGTTAGTTAATTAGCGATGAGTGGATTGACGGCAACGGTCCCCAGACAGAGAATCGGTGGCGGCGGTGGGAATGCAGATGGATGCGTTTATGCGTTGTTGCGTTAATGATGCTCTCTGCAGAATCAATAATAAGGCACATGCCATTCGTATGGGGGCGAGGGGGGGCCAGGACCGGGGGAAGCAAGAAGATCAAGCTTTTTTTATTTTATTTTAATGTATGGCAACTACGCTTGTGGTTATGGTGGTTGCAGAATGCAGTCAGTTTATAGAGAAACTCCTTTAGGGAGATGAGATGGCCTGGTTTAACTCCCGCACTCTGCTCTGCCAGCAAGTTAGCAAGTTATCAGCAGGCGAATTGGAGAAGTAGAAGGGAGAGAAATATTATTATTATTATTATTACAAGAAGACAACAAAGAAGTGAAAGAAAGAAAATAAAGCAGGAGGAGACACAATTACCTGTGTGGGCAGTATTTACATACTCCGTATTTTGTATAACTAGTTATCATCATACCCTGCATAACATACATACATACATAGCTGGCAGCAGCCAAGCTGTAGATGAATATGGGATCTGGCATTTTGGACCCTGACCCAGTGAACTAACTGTTCTCAAATCTCTCTCTCATTTCTTGTTGTCTGATCTGAAGGGGTACGAACTACGAACACGTACTGTAACGTTCTCGCCGCCGCCTTGTAATGGGATCATTCCGCGGGTCACTTCAATGTACAGTACAGACTACTGCACGGCGAGTTATATGCGGAAGCTTGTACATGTACATGTACTGTACATTACATATATATGCCTAATGTAGGTACTGAAAACATCCATGCCAAGTTCGTTGATATGTAGGCACTGATAGCAGGTGGCAGCTGGCAGTTGCATAGATTATTTTAGTCTCAGACCGTCATGGAGATCTCGGGGAATATCTACTAAAAATAATAAAAAAAAAAAATTTTAAAAAAAGGAAGAAAAAGATATTGCCCCGATCCAGCATTCCTTTTTGATAGGGATTAGCATGAGCTAGAATCCCGTTAACGTAGTGATTTTCCTTTTGTTGAATTTGGCTCTGGGTTGCACGAAAACCCTTAGTAAGGAAGGGTGTTTTGGAGAGGGGAAAATTACTGGAGTCAGTCGAGATGGAAATTGTTGGTGAGCCACAGCCACAAGGGGAGGCTCGCCTTGCTCGGATCTCTGTTAAGTTACCTTTTCCAAACAAAAAATATCCCCTCTACAATAATAAATGTAGTTAATGCTGAACAGGAATAATTCACAGTTGGAAAACAGTTGTTCCATCACGCGCAAGAACTGCTTACTACCAAAATTAGACCACTGGCCCTTTTCCATATCATCTCTGAGCACAAGGAGACGAAAAGAAGACGAACAGCTCTCCACATAACTATAATAATGCCTAATAATAATACAGAGTAATTGTTGTCTCTGCGGATATGCACAAATGAAAACTAACAAGTTCATTCTCCCTCCTCAAACAGCCAACCTCCTCGGGCATCGGAGGAGATCTCCCTGGTCTCCATTGCCAGCCAGCCAATGGGTGCGGAACAGGGCTTTTTAGGGCGACTGGGGCTGGGATGTTTTTGCGAAACGTGATTCTGTTGGAAAAAGCGAACCTTCTTACTGGCTGGGCTCTTGAGTTGGGTGGGAAAGAAAGAAAGAAAGACAAAATAGGTTTAATATTTCCCGTGTTCTGTTCTGAGGCTCGCTCCTCCTCCTGGGTTACAGAGATTGCCCGCGGGCTTTGTATATAGTACTGTACGGAGTACATGTGCATGTACATGTACAATACTACCGTTCGTAGAGTCCATTGAAAATGATTCCACAATTGCGAAGATGAAGAGCTTGGGATTTGCCTGGGAGGTAACTACGCGTTGAAATCGAATCGCTGGGCTAAGAATAGGGCTTCGGGTCGATCAAAACGGATCGCTTGTTCCAATTTCCAATGGCGTATTGGAAATAACAGGACAGCGCCATAGTTATTTATCGTATTACGGTAGGTACATACATGTAATAAGATGTTATGGATATCGTTTTCGTAACCATACAGCTAAGTACTGTAACTAGCGTTACTAGATACGTCGTTGATTCGTTGGTCCAATGGAACATCGAACATAGCGACCGCTCAGCTAAACAAACGGTTGCACCCGCCCGAGAGAGGTAAAAATACATACATACTGGGAAATTTTTGTACCCGCTCATTCATGGGAAGAAGAGCTCGCGATTCTCCGCTCCGTTCAGATGTGAGAGGGGGAGCTTTTTCCTCTCCAAGATCGCTGTCCGTGTGGTTCGGCGCTTAAACAGGCCTCCTCTGGACATAGCTTTGCATTTCCTAGCTGGCTTGACAAGGGCAAACCTGGCCAAGGATCAACCCTGTCCACACCGGGGATAAGAAAGAGGGGTAACTTGTCTTGAAGGGAACAACTCACCGTCAATTGTCTTGTTGGTTGTCTTCAAGAATTAACTTACGCAGCATATTTTGCACTCCATATAATCCCCTCCCTGCGAAAATGAGAAGGGAAAGAAATATTCTGTACTCCGTACAGATTACATGCACTCTCAATGATCTGAACTCAAAGCTCACTCGCCCGCTCCCGTTTTCTTCCTTTTCAGCTCATAAAAATACCATATGTAACCTCTCGTATCCGGCTTCCGCTTCCACACTTCCAACGATGATGAAGTGGCACAGCGGGATGGACGCGATCCATGGTTTTGGTGGAGACACCACCAGCCACCCACTTATTATTCTTTCGACAAGATGTTTCATGGCATGTCCGTGCTCAACTCCGTCCCCGAATCATCCAGGGAGAAAGAGAGAGCGCCGTGGGCAAATAAAATGGGTAGTCGACTTTGTTAGGCTGTACGGAGTAATCAATGTATCAAACAGCTCCCCATCCAGAAGTCGAAAAATCGGCCTCTTTCCACCCGAGGCAGACCTTCTCCCTGTCCGTCTGCCCGCCAATCGCCAGATTATTTGGCCTGGCGCTTTGATATCCTGTTGTAGTGATCAATGCTAACAGGGAATAAAATGCTTTTTTTCCGAGCTTTAGGAGCGTCAGAATAACGATGAAAGCCAAACCTGAAAGGGAAAACTGACTCGTTAACGGAACCGGGTTTGAATGTAGTGCAAAAAGGGGTTGCTTATTCCCTTCCCTCTGGGATTGCTTTTTCGATCTTCCCCTAAAAGATGGAAAGCGTTTTTGGAAGAGAGAATTATCCGCGTGCAACGGACGAGAGATTTGGGAGAAACTTGGAGCGAGAATCCGCCGATCAATGCATGAAGCTAGGGGATACGATACGCCCGTAATCGATCATCCGAGCATCCCTAGCCGGCACTTATAGGAGCTACGCCGTGCCCTGGTTTATTTCGTCTTTTGCGGGAGGCTTTTTTCTGCAGGCAATTTATTTAGCTAGATCAACAGATCTGTTTCAAGATTTCTGGAAGTTCTCATCGGCGAAGTAGAGCATAAGTTCTAGTAGTTGGTCTTGTCTGGATCTCGTTAAGCCAGAATTGGAATTTCGAAGCAGGATCAGAAGATCACATCTCTTTCTCATCTCTTTCTCTATGGTCCCGGGCGGGCGGCTGAGTTTGGTAGTAGCCAGCTTCGATCTCATCATATCCTCAGCTTGCTACGGAGTACATAGACCTGTAATCATGAGAACTCAGCTCTTGAATCGTCACTGGTTAATACTGGCTTCCATCCTCATCGATTAATTGTCCCCAGCCAGCCACGACCATTTTCGCCTTGGTAAGATGGTTGGGCTGGTGGTGGCCGAATTCCTCACGGAATATTTTTTAATTTCCCACCAACCGTAGTATTTTCCTGCCCGTCATCCCAGCCTGTTGAGCTGAATTGCAGATTTAGCTCCATTTCGCCATGTGGATTCCACCCTCACCTGCTTCCTCACATACATATCCGTGCCTTAATGCAAGATAAACAGTATTATTCACTGGCGATTGTGTGGAGTGAGATCCCCAGGTCAGCAAGATTTTCCTTAGTAGTGTAGCAGTTGTAACCTGTCGGCCCATGCATTACATATCAGCCGCTCGCTGCCTAGGAGCTTTCGGAAAGCAACGAGGATGGTTTACCAGGGCCGTGTCACGACATATAATTTTCGAAAACGTGATAGTTACTATACTTATTCCTCTCGGCTGGTGGGTTTGAAGTTTGAAGTCGCCAACGGACCAGAACCACCCATATTGGAGAGTGACTTGTCCAGGGCCATATATGACGACGACATTTATGCCCCAGAACCTGATTCCCAAGGCGGTTTTCTCCCAGGTTTATTTGTATCAGGCCAGCCACCCAACCTAGTACTGGAAGTTCACGGTACCTCCGTTTCCAAAAGCCGCCGGCCTGTTGTTGCTGTGAACGAATGGGATCACGGGAACGGCCTGTCCGAGGTTTTATCCAGCCTTGTTCGATATCCTTCAATGGCCTGATTTGTCTTTAGCTTTCCAAGAATTATCTGGATTGCCGTCCTCAACAGGCGGTCAACGAGCAACAAGAGCGAGGGAAAGAAGAAAAGAGAGAAGAAGAAAAAGAACGAGGCTCCAACCACTCCAAGTTTACGGAATACATACTTACGGAATTTCTCCCCCTCTCCAGAACCAAGGAACACACCCTGTACGTGGCGTATTTCAAAGCGGTCACCGCAGTTCCATGGTAGTTGTTAGTTTGGTCGGACCCCTTGCTACCCTTAAATCAGCATTAAGGGACTTACGGACTAACTCCGTACATTGGGATAGATATCCATTCGAGGCTGGCAAAAAGGTTGGTTGGCGGCGCCACCAAGGCGAAATGAGCCAGAAGTTAGCTTTTCTTCCAACAGGCCAAAAAAAAAAAAAAAAAAAAAGCAGAAAGGATAAAAAACCAAACCGCTGAATTGACCTGCTCACTCGTCAGAATCTCGCACCCGGACCCCAGTTAGCCGAGATGTGCATTCGAGTTGGAGATTCAAGGCCCTAAAGCACGCCAATGAACCTCTCTCTGGAGCCTACTCCGACCTTCCCTGCATATCAAGTTAACAATAATAGGCGGCAAAACGGACCGTATGATTGCCGCAAGCACAGCACAGCAACAAATGGCCCTAAAGCGCGGCCTAACCCGCGCTACTTGTTAGTTCTTCGAGGCGGTAATTATTATTCTGTCAAACCTGAAACATCGCATCGCCAACTCATCTGATAGCCGGGTCTGGGTCGAGATGAATGGGTTGCTACAGACTGGAGCAAAGAGAAGACAATTCCGCGGTGAGCAATTTGGCCGGCCTCTGTCCAAATCACCTGGAGGCTTCATCTCCCTCACCGGGTGTCAAAACCCATAACACTTATCTCGAGGTCTGCTAACTGTCACACTTGCTCTTCAGTTCTTTGGTTGGCACCTGCATTCTCCAACAGTCATTGTAACGATCAACACCTATCTTTTCGTTGCGGTTGTGCAACAAAGCCCCAAGGCAACGTGGTGATTGAGAAAGAGATGTTGAGCTGAGAGTTACTCATTCGTTCTCTCTGGTTCTTCTGATATTTGATACTATTTTTGTTCTGTTCATGAGGCGTGTATCTTTCTTTTCATTTTGCCAATGAACAATACAGAACGGTCACGGAACCCGCGCTAGAACGATACGGCTCAAAATATTACATCTAGTATATGTATGTATGTACTGTACTGACACTACGTACGAAACCGGTCATGAAATATAAAATACATACATCCCTTGGTCCCCGTACCCGGGCTTCAGTGCCAGGGAATATCGGATACCTGATACCTGTAGGGTAAAATGGCACAGCTATTATCACTGAACTGCATACGCCGTACATGAATCTATGCCTGGTAAATCCGGGGTAGAACCAAGCTTAGATCCAAGCAAACCTAAATCTCGAAGGGAGAAAGAAATACCAGAACGGCAAAGAAGAAAGGACCAAACACGCCAAATGGAATCCCTTCAAAAGTAGCTATACTAACACGCATGACAAGGTAGAATTATTTTAGCATGGAATTCCTAGCATCAGTACACTTGGTACGCTCCCACCTTCTCAGCTATCTGGTCCGCTTTGTTCTTCCATTGAAAGCCACAGGAACAGAAATCTGGTTGAGAACGTACCATACAGGTACTAATATATATACGCCACCTACGGAGGATTTAATAAGAGTACCAGATCAGCAGATCATGGAACTCTCTCAAAGAAGAGCCTGCATACCGCAGCTCAGACACACAGGAAGGTATATGTACTGTACGTACGTACAGATGGATGGATGCATGGAAAAAGTATGTACCAGCACAGTACACTCTGATCTTGGCAAGGGGCATGACAGATATCTTGACAGAAGGAGAAATTCTCTCTGAAAATATAGTTACAATAGAGGCAACATTTTTGTGAAATTTTTTTTTATCTGGCATTAATTTCCATATTTTGGTTTTGGTTTTGGGTTCTTTTCTATTCCCCAACACACAAACTGTACTGTGTCTATTTACACCGCATTCTCTGGTTAAGACCCTCTTTCCCGGGGACGGGCGGGACTTCCCGTTGCCACACTTTATGGCTATTTTTTATTTTTAATCTTGAGCCTATAGTTACAACCTTGGGACAGAGGCCAGAAGGTTAATAAGTTACCAGAAAAAAAAAGCAAAAACCCAAGTTGAGGGGCTTGAGCCCTAACTCTAATTCCCAGGAACACAAACAGGTCTTAAGAATCAAACATGATAGGATAGGTGACCAGACACTGACAGACAGACAACTCATTTTCTTTGTTCACGGTTTGCCTGAGCGTGTCTCACATTTTTTATTTTTTATTTTTTATTTTTTTTGAACAGGTATGTACTTGAGGAGATATTTCAATTGAGACTAGAATCACAGCATATTTTCTTCTTATCAGATAATAAGATTGCTAGTGTTTCATTGTTCTGTTCTGAAGATACCTCTCATTTCTTGCTTTGTAGAGCATGTATTCAGCCATGGCAGAGATAAAAATGTATTGCTTTTTTCTTGAATTTTTTAATGTACTGTATCATTCAACATGTGATAACTGAAGAAGAGATAAATGAACTTTCTTCAGTGAGATAAAAGTGTGTTTCTCAGAAGCTCATCTAGGTAAAGAAGTATCATAATTAATACCTGTCAAGTTATGAAACCTGAGTTAGGTTAAATTAAATGAGAACAATCTAAAAACAGCATCTTAGAGAGTTTCTCTCTTTTGCTCTCTTAATAGTTCTTTCATTAACTAATAAACAATTATATAAGTATACTTGTGGTATATATACATCACGATGAGAGGAAACAAGGATAAATCCATTAGTATTCCCCTGCATGTTTCCGATACAGGGCGAAGACGATATCAGCGGGGTAGACCATGAGGTCGGTAGGTAGTGCTAATGCAACGTAGAGGAGGGCAATGGACATTCTACTTCACAACTATAGGTTGTGATAGATACGGCAAGCAGTCATCCACGTTTTTTTATGAGGGGATATTGCTGCACCCCCGCCTCGTTCATGTGCCGAGCGGGAAAAAGCAGATGGACGTCGTTATATACCCCGCGCAACAGACATACAATCAAATACTGCTAATATACGGTAACCATGCCTCATCTAAGTTATCTAGCTTGGTTATGTAAGATAAATCCCCGTTCTTACGTTTTTTACTATCAGAAACAGCAATTTCATCAATTGTTAGGAGATACACGCGAAATTCATCCGGAAGCGAAGCGCACAAGCGAGCAGGCAGGGGTTGTAACTTTACTTGTCGGTTGTTCGGTACAGTGCATAAGGGTGGCGGCTCCATTTCGTTCCCTGCTGGTGACAACGTCGGGGAAGCGGGCTAAGAACCTCGTTACTGCAAGGCAAGGGGGGAAGGAAGCTGGAAAAAACAGAAGCCCGCCGTTAACGACCTGTCAGCTGCAAGAGCAGAATTAACCTCACATTGCATAGTTTTGGCGGTGGCTTTGGACTGAAACGCTCTTCGGGTATGTGGGCAGGATGCGTGGTGGGGGTTCTTCAGGCTTCAAAGTGATGGCCGCATTTTGCGCATGCATAACGCAGATATTTGTGGGTTCTTCTAGTACGCTCGAATTTGATTCTGCCGTATGTATGTATGTACAATGTACATCCTGTCTAATTTGCCACTTCGGGGAACTCTCAAGCTTTGATTTCAGCTGGAAGCCGGAGGCTTTTTTGAAAAAGAAATGTATAAAGTTAGCTGTGGCCGGTGGGCTTTTCAGAATGGGAAATACTTGCAATCTGGAGGAGGTTTTGCATGTGGGAAGGAAATATCTATCTCGGGATACGAGTGATCAACTGCACATATTAGCCGTCTCCATGTGGTCAAGACCATAGTCGGTTTCGGTATGTTTTGCACGCGCCTTGTATGCCTAGCCTCGGTAGCATTCAAGTTAATATCCAATTCTGGAAAGTAATGTCAATTAAGCTACGGGACTAACGGAGCTGACACGGGGAGGGGAACTTATGATTATGGAAAATAATGCAATCGAGGGTCGGGATGTTGCTTTGTCTGGTATGGCATTGCAGCGATGGATTGGCGATGACGGTCCCTGTCAATTCAATAGTTCAGGGAATAATAAAAGATCGGAAGCTCGCTGCTGTCATCATTTCAACCCCCGCTGATTACCCCTCCATATGAAGGCTCTTGTATCCTGGCGTTTCCAGGGCTCCGCATTCAATAGGTCTTATTTTTCTCTTGACCTGTCAGCAATCATCAGCGCCCAGCGTATCTCATCGATTCATGGTCGAGGTCCAAAGAGGAGGAGGTTATTGATGATCCTATCGACAAGAGACAGCGGCCGCTCTCGCCGCATATCAACGAGAGACACCACCCTGTTATACCCAGTGCCAACAACCCCGATATAATCTCTACTGGATGTATGGAGTAATCTGTATGGGGATGCTGTGGACTTCATTATATACTTGTATGAGAGTGGAGCTATACAAAATACGCGGTACCAAAATAACGAAAAGTACGCGGGTATACGGAGTACAGTTTGCGAGAAATACACCGTTAATTTACTAGTGTCTGTTTGCCTGTATTCGTTACAGCCATGGACGATACATTCGCACATCTACAGCCTGTAAACTCGACATGAATTGGTTAAAACGGTTCATCCCACTGTCTGATTGATTCCCGTCTTGGAAGAAGGAAGGAAAACCCTTGTCGTAGCATTGAACGGGAAATATCATTCGAACGGAACGCTGACCCTTCACGGTTCGAAATACTGAATTGTGAGATTTGCAGGGACGGACCCGGTGGCTTCCCGGGGCTCCCTTACGCAAGGGACAAAAGATTCCACTCTGCGAACACGCAGGCAGGGCTTGTTGTTGTTGTGTCTCGTTGACAGCAGTATTCACCAGATAGGCGGCGGACTTTAGCGGGGAAAATTGACGCTGACCTTCATCCTGATTGCAAGAGCAAATCCCGGAGTCCATGAAATCAGCGAGAAAAGCAGGCCGTGAAGTCAATGAACAAGAGCTTCCTCTGAGACAGGGATCAGGGTTCAAACGTCCAGTCCGATCGTATTATGAACAATGATTTGCAGTTGCTGGATTGGGCGTTTGGCTCGGCTGGAATGTTCGCACAATGTAATATTGGCACCAGCAGAGAGAGGAAATCGATGAAAGTAGAAGATCTAAGGGCTCTGAAAGAAGAGAAAAAAGGTGCGAAATTCATTCCCATGAAGACAAGTCCCAATGGTTGTCATTTTTGATATCCAACTCACACAGTCGAAAAGGAACAGACAAGTCAATAATCATTCATTGGGCAAGGGGGAATAACCACAACAGCACACTAAAGAGGGTCTAGACAGCCTGGAGCCGCACCATTTGGCGGCTGGTGGGAGAATCGCAAGCCGACAACGAATCACAGCAACAAAGGGTGAAGTGAGTGAGGGAAATCAGCGGTTCATGGGTTAGGCGGGCCGGATCAGAGGGTAGGCTTTGAAAGCGAAGATAACGCTGCCTCCAATCATGGGAGCAACAGGTCAAGAACAAAGGAGCAGAGGGCGATGGATAATTTTTGCCTTCGTTGATCGCCAGCGAACAGGCTACTGAATTGGGATAGTCCGGAAGCTGGGCTTGTCAATCGCAGCACCTGGTCTTGATTGACTGGCGGTGGCAGCGACCACGTATGTGACACGCTGACCATCAGACTATCCTTGAAAGCCGCACACCATCCATGCGTCGTCACTTGGTACGTTGGTAGGGAACGCTGCCAGGGATCTCCTTAGCCTGGATTATTGACCACAAGCGATCAGATACCCTCGGCTGCCAGACTCCACCAACTGGCTTTTTTTTTTTTTTTTGTATCAACCCCCCAAGGAAGTGCCGTGATTTTCCCATCTAAATTTGGCAAATTTTGTTTCGTGCGACTTGCAGGGGCATTTTGTGGCTTTGGGTTTTCAAGCATGTCCATCATCTGATGAGAAGAAGCTGAATTCTTCCCCCTTTCTTCAACTGTTCAAAACTCTAGTTGTACGGTGGGCCTGTCAGATATTGATTGCGGTCACAGACTCAATATCTTACAGCAGTGACAATAGCTGTCCACGGTGGGATAGTTCGCAGAATATCTTCCGCAGCCTCGTCAACTATTCATCGTAACCCAACGGAGCAAATTAATCACTCGAGATTTTTACTCCTTATTATTTCTTGTTCTTTAATGTTGGCGATCAACTTGCCTGCTTGGATTTGAAAAAAAAATGGTCAAAGCGATCCTGGCCTTGAGCACATTGACACTGGCTAGGGAATAAACCGCCGGCGCCAATTTTGGATATTTGTTAACTCCTTTGGGCTGGACTGGTATGCCATCCCCAGCCTACAGTTGCCTGACTGACAACGACTGGGATTGCAAGAGCTGCGTGATTTTTTTTAAAACTTTTGTTGGTAGGGTAGTTAGGGTAGGCCTAGTTATCCGAGCTTCTGCTAAGTTCTAAAACCTCGCGCCCACCCCCCCCCCAAGTCCCCAAGTCCAAGATTCCTGGCGCCTCTAGTGACCCCACCACCAGCGCATCCCAACCGCCGCCCTTGCTTCCCGACGTGGTACGGATTTTTAGCCTCTTCTGAATTGGCCCAAGACTTGAAGAACCAGCAAAATCCGAGCTCTTTTGTGGATGGCCTGCCCCGTTTCAGCTGCATCGACCCGTTCATGCATATGCGAGTATGCGAGAAAGCGACAGGACGGATCCACGCCACGGATCCTTTCTTAGAGCCATCCGCGACACCAAACCATCTCCAGCTTAGCTTGCCGCCTCCGCCTAGAACCTCCAAACCCAGGGCTCACTCACATCGTCTGTGAGATTTGAATAAAAATAATTATTATTATTATTCTTGCAGCAATGTCCAACATATCTGGAGCTGACAGACATCCGCTGGTACATGTACTGTGCAAGCCTTACAACATCACAAGGCAAGAATGTCCGCTCGACTTTGGTTGGACTTTCGAACATCCTGTCCTCCCAGTAAGGTAACTTAGGTAGTCAAAGACCCCTGCTCCGTGCCGAGTGGCTCCAGCCACTTCTTCTTTTAGGAAGTGGGTTTGCTGATGGGCTTATTTTCCATCGACTTTCTTGTGAGATTTCAGGAACACATCCGTCAAGGCTCAATACGGGGTACCTTCGTGCGATCCACTCTACGGAGTACTACAACAACAACAACAACAACAACAACAACAATAATAATAATAATAAAAAAGAAGGGTCGGTTTAATAACATCCCCATGGTTGGTCGACTTGGCCCCTCAGCATGGCCAGAGCCTGATGGTGAATCGTTGCATTTATCTCGGCTTTTGTCGAAGAAAAGGCTGCGCAGCGCCAGTAGTACCCTGTACGGACGGCCTACAGGCTTATGCGATGGGTAGATAATAATACACTTTGCTGTGATTGAGTTACACAGAGAGTTCAGAGGCGTAAGGGCGTGTCGCGTGTCGTGTGACTTTTTTTGACCGCCCAGGAACAAAATCCCCAAAACTTGGTACTTCACTGCTCTGAGTCCATCATAAACGAGGTCTTCGTACGTAGTACGAATCTACGGGTGTTAACGAGAACTTTCTTTCGAATAAAGTTTTGTTTTTGATGTTGCTGTTTTTTGTCCGCGCCTGAATTTATGCCAAACGCCTAGTTGCATTCTATGTTACTCCTCCCACGGGGTCCCCAACCAACCCCCTATCAACGCATGTTTCCGCGCCCACGTCCACACTTGACCGGAGTAGGCTTGATTGTTGTCTACTATTTACCCTCGGCTGTGGGAGGTATTGGGTGTGTGCCATAGCACCCTTTCTCTTGATGTACTCTGTGGTTGTCTCAGCTGCCCCCTGACAACCTGTACGGAGTAGAGTAGCCTTCGTCGTACAGTTTTCTTCATACCTGTTCTTGTCCCTTTTCTGACCAACAGACATATAATTCCGTTAGCGGATAAGTGATTGAGAAGAGATTTTCATGGGAGACGAAACCTTAATACTACCTCTACCCAGCTTTCCCTCTGTGTACTTATGCATGTGCCGAACGCGTGGGAGGAGGTCGCCATTCTCTACCCTCTTGTCAACAGCCAAGCCCGTCTGATACTCCAAAAGGTGTGTATATCAGCTTCCCGGGCACACATGTATGTACGCACACACACCCCATCCATCCACAACATTTCGAACACGGACACTTCTGACCTCGATGGGTAAATCTGTTCAACAGAGGCTCTTCCTCGTGGCGTTGAGTGACGCGCAGCACCTGAGAGAAAAGTGCAGCACGATTATATGCATGAAATGAACCTTTTATTTTGGCCTGTTTACTACTGATGATATTGGCATGGGGATGGGACGCCTTGAGTTAACCCTCCAAACACCCCTTTCCTTCGAGCTCATCAACTGCTAGGTTTAAAGGTGTACGATTTTTACTGCAGAGTGTCAGTTCGCATTTGTTTCTCATTGAGGTGTTATTTCAAAGTAGGTCAGATGTCTGGTCGCCTGGGAGGGAGTAACTCTCCAATAATTCAAGAACAGAATGTACATGTGTGTACATTACATGTATTTTCTCTAGGTGCTATCATTATACTACAGAAGAATATACGTGCTGTACATATTAGATCTGTGTCCCTTGTCACACACGAATGTATAATGTGGGTTTATTGTTGTCCATCATATATTGTCTGTAGTGCGTAAGGTCCGTACGGAGTAAACAGTTGCAAATAGCAATGATACACCCCTATGCAGTCCCACACTGCCTTTGATTAATTCTTGTTCGAACCTACATTTCCATAAACCGTGAAAAAAAAAGAAAGGAAGGAAGGAAGAAAAGGTTCGATATCAAAAGCAAAATCTATAATGCAAGTTAAACCATTTAGAGCAGCGATTACGACGCTCTTCGTCAGCTATATGGCCGTTAAAGAGGTACGAGAGATAGCAATCAGCGCAACAATGGGTTACACACGGGCAAGGAGGCAAGATATGTCTCTGGAATTACATAACTCGAAGGTATTGGTGACCTGGATCCGATTTTGAGAAACCAGCAGAACCATGGTACCCTGACAAAATTCTTGGGTTACAAGAACGCGCGAGCGTTTATTGACCTAGACAACCTTTAGCTGGAGAACTGAAAAAAAAAAAAAAAAAAAAAAAAAAAAAAAAAAAAAAAAAAAAAAAGAACCCAGGCATGGGATATAGGGGTTTTATTTTATTTTACCGTGGTGTATCGTGCATCTCCGGGCTAGAAATAGCCTTATCCCACGGCCGAATCATTGTCCATGTTGGTAGATCATAGATCGAGAATTGAAAAGGCCATTCTACTGCCCGACTGGGGTGACTTTCTTGTCAAGGTAACGGGAGACAACAGGTTCATGTCGTACATGTACTTCCCATCAAACCCATGAGCCCCTTCCCCTCCCTACCACATGGAAATGGTGTCTGGTCATAGTTCTTTTTGCCGGTTGGCTCGTCCATTGGAGCCACATACACAGCGCGGCTAATTGGTAGAATGGGTAAAATGGCCCCATCTCACAGGTGCCACGTAGCCCGTCCCTCTTATTGAAGATAAAGGGCGAAGCATCCCCATAAAGAAGGGAGGGAAGGGAATTAGTGTGGCCTTTTCCCGGTTTCTCTAGGACAGAAAACGCCACCTGTGCTGCATTATTGTTCCGTTTATTGATTTTCTTGCCTGTGGGAAGGGGATCAATTCCGAATGGGAGATAGTAGATGTTTGTTAAAGCTTCCTATGGCGGGTCAAAGGTATTGGTTTTCCACGGTTCATTCATGTATTGATTGTCCGTTACTGCATGGATTTGCGGTGCATGCATGTATGTACCAGATGATACCATGGGAACAAGACTGCTGCTGACGAGGAAATTTTGACCGACGACTTTCAAAACAAGAAAATAGAATCGGGAAACCAGCAACCGAAAGCTATTTGGCAAAAGAGCAAACTCAGCGGCCAAAGATTTGATGGCCAGGACACAATATTCCGTTCGTTGGTAATCTACATTTTTATCCAGAAGAGCATGCAAGGGTTGCAAATCGCCGGACGATAGATCATGTAGAAGGTCCTCCTCATTAACAACAAAGGCTCATCATGATATGCACTCTGGATATATGTGAAATGTTCTTGTTATTTTTAGCAGCAGCATATTCAGTTCGTGGCCAGTATCTCGAGGACAGTATCCTTCCTAACTGCTTCGTACTTGAAAACGGAACTTTATCACGTTAAGGGTACGGTAGCCTATCACTGATCGTGTACATGTACATGTACATGTACATTAAAATGGAACGGATTGTCTCTTGCTTCGCGTGAATTATCAACAACCCGTAGGAGTACATCTGGTACCTGAGTACATGAAGCAGTTTAAGTCGCTGTCAGTGCCATGGTCTGCTGAGACGCAGGGAAAGAACTTTCGAGGCAACGATGTGGCAGAGCAAGGAACTCAGAGTGGTTGGAATCTAGTAATGAGTTCTCGGGCCAATATAGGCGCTGAGCCCGCAGCAGTTTCAATCGACGTGGTATCGGGTGTAATTCGACAGCCATAGCCCCGGGTTCCTTTCAATCTTTAACACGACTCCGGCTCCAACTGAGCAGATATATTTGTCCGTTCACCAAAGTAAACACAGGGGCATCAAATATGAGCTATCAGACATCTCCCACTGCAAAATTGTTGGACTGTGACATTGGTCGAAGTGATAGGTGTCTTGCAGTGTACAAGGTTTCAGAACGAGGCAAACTCGACCATATCAACATCGAACAGCACTGGCCCCAAAATGTAAAAACTCTGCAGCCCGATAAAACATAAAGCAGGTACAACGCACATATACGCAAACGGCTTGGCGACGGTACCGATGTCTTAGACTTTTCTTACTGGTTTGATCGTTGAAAATGAGAGCCTCGATATCAATATCAGCGCTAGTTCAAGGCGCGCGCGGATGTTCGCGATCCACGTGATCTGCACCTCATCCCGAGTCGCGGGAAGCGTCAATCAGCTAAACTCCTTTAGGATAAATGATAACAATCGCCCCAAAAATGGCTGAAGATAGACTTTTTGCTGGCGTGGGATATTTAGGCAAACTTGATACCGCTGTGGATAGTACTATATACCTGTTGCAGATATAACGGAACTCCCGTCGCCACAGGAATAACGCGGACGCTTACTTCGTCCTCCATGATATGAGCTGCTAGGTCTCAAAGCAAGCCCAAAAGAGGCTATGTCCCGCAATAAGCGCCCTCTACCATCCTCTATCCGTGATGTCTTAACGACTCCCTCGACCACCACTCTTGGACCTTTTGATCCTTGGAATTCTGTATCGACCGGACATCAACGAGCTGAAAGCTCTAATAGCAGGACTTCCGGATGGCAGCAGGTATTGTCAGAGAAACTTGGAAAGCAATTTGGTGATAAAACAGGTCGCGGCGGTTGTGGAAATAGGGAAGGCGATTGGGAATGGGTATCTTCAGAGCAGTATGAGGATGTCAGACGGAGAGAAGAACGGATTGGAGACATTAGGAGTTTTATGGGTGGCGTTAAGAAAAGGCGGCTAGATTTAGGAGGGAGGACCGAAGCGAAGCAAATCGATGTGAATGACGAGATTCATTGCGGGATTATCAAAGGAAATGGGGCATTTGTTCTTGATGATTCGGAAAGCGAAGGGGATAAGGATCACCCCGCGGTCTGTCAAGACCAAGTTCGCAATACATCTTATACTAGTGATAACCCAAAGAGGGGAGATGAGCCTGCCGAAACTCGCACGCCAGCAACAAGGGAATCGGAAACAGGCATTTCCAGTTCGGCTCCCAAGCCCACTCAATCCAATATCCATACGACTTCACGGCCAGCATCTTCCAAACCTACAGCCAAGGGAATATTTTCAAATTTGACCATTTATGTCAACGGCTCCACGTATCCTCTCATCTCGGATCATAAACTCAAACAGCTCCTCGTTTCAAACGGTGCGAACGTCACTTTTGCCCTCGCTCGACGGACTGCCACTCATGTTATTCTCGGCAGACCAAATAATAATCGAAACGGCAATGGTGCTGGCGGGGGACTTGCGGCGACGAAACTGCAGCGTGAAATACAACGAGTCGGTGGAAAGGGGGTGAAGTTTGTTGGCGTTGAATGGTTTGTATTCCGCAACCCTGCCCCGATATAAATGCGCGCATATTCGTCTGGAGAGTTTAATTTTCATTTCAAGTACAACTTCGTCATTAAAGGCGTTTCGATTCTAAAGGGTGCTGACTAGTTCCTGCTCGAATATAGGGTTCTGGAAAGCATCAAAGTCGGATGCCGACTCCCGGAGGCTCGATTTGCAACTTTGCACATGGCGCCGGATAAACAAAGAAGCGTCATGAGTATGTTTCAACGAGAATCATAGCAATAGGAAGGGGTTTTAGAGGGTTTATTTTTTTCATTTTCCCATGCCCGTTACGTGTGATTCATTGTATTATGTCTCTCCTATCTTAATGTTACGTGCTTCAACGAAACCCGGTGATTCCAGACACGTACATTATGTTTATGAGTACTGGAATTTGCTTTGGTTACTCTTGTATGGAAATAGATAGTTATGATAGACGTCTAGAATATACTCATTCGCATGGCATCTATTCAGGGAATGGATGAAAACCGCGGTAGTTCTAACTTTGTAGCCGAATGACCTGCAATATAATAAACCAAATAAGTATCCAACCCTCAATGTAGATATCCCAGTAAGTGTGGTACTCCCACTCAACATACACAACTTGTTTCGTGCTCGATCGAAGAGGCATCCTCGAAGGATTTTCCTTGTACTTCATTAAAAAAAGTAATAAAAAAAAGAAAAAGCAAGACAAACGAGACTGACTCTCTCTAACTTCTAGCCACTCCTTCGAAGCTCTCTTTCCCTTGCCTCTGAAAACACCTGCTGCCATAAATCAATCCAACCTTGTTGGCTGGGCGTTAATTCTTTGCGCGGATTACGGATGGTGAACGATAGCACATTTCTTATTCCAGTGGTGAGTGCTTTGAGGGCGAGCATTGATTTCCAATCCTTAACGGAGAATCGAATGCGGGAGCCATCTATGGAGATTATGCCGGCGTATAACTGGTTTTGCTCTGTGTTAGCAAAGGCTCCGAGTGGTAAAGAGCTAGCATAAATTTATGAAGAAGAACACAGGAAGGAAGAAGTATGCGCTGCTGGGAACCAGCGGGAACAGATTAGTTACCTTGAACTCGACGTCGCCACAGAGCAATGCAACCGCAAAATCTTCCACCGGGCTAGTTTCGTGGGCATTCAGGTATCGACTGCGAGCCTGCATAATGTGATAGAATGAAAGCCATTCCACCGTGGGGTCTGGCCTCTTGTTCACTGATGTTGGATGGAGAGACACGGGTTGATTATTAGCAACATTCCTCCAGCCTTTCCCCTCGCGGATAAGTAGTTTGGGATAAAAGCTCCACGCGATGACCGAGTTTATGATTATGTCGTTTTCGCTATTGATATCTACCCGTTTGGGCACAGTAAAGAATTGGCGTTGGCGGCCGGTAAAGCGGGATCTGCGTTTTACTTGATGTTAGAGGTGAGGAATTACTCAGAGAACCAGGGGGGAAATGGTGCAAACCTGGCAAGAGATTCTTGCTCTGCGCGGTCAAGGCTGAGCAGTCCTGCGTCAACAATTGATACCAAGAGCTGCATTTTCACATCTTCGATATTGAGCAATGTTTGCGGGCTTAGATAATTTTTTCTGCAGAATGCATATTCGCTCATTCCTGGGGTACTTCTATGCCGTTTCCAGGCTAAATACGCATTGTAAACAGTAAGAAGGTCGGAGTTTCCTGCCTCAAGGATTAGTACATGAAAAGATAGAAAATTAGTGTCAAAATGCGTAATACCTCGTTTAAACACTAGTTTAGCAAGTTCTCTTTGCGTGCTAGAGCCAACCGTAGTAATGAATGGAGATTTAGATGAAAGAATCGCGGCGATGCTGACAGCGCTGTCCAAACATTTGAAAAATGCGCCGTATATAATCAGCTTCCCTAAGAAGACGTCTAAAGGCAGCTTCGCAAGTTGTCTGCCGAGCGGCGTAAGATTTTCCGCATTTGTCAATGCCTTGACCTCTTTAAGAGCTTCGATAGCCCGGCGAATATTTTTGGATGAGGGTGGGTCGATGGCTTCCGAAAGAGTCTGTTCAACTTCTCCCAAATTACATATTTTCACCCGAAGGACAAGATCTTGTAATGAAAGCCGGAGTATTTCAGGAGTTTGTTGTTCTGAAAGCTGTTCGTAATTGTCAATATGTGGGCGGTTTACTTTATGGGTTGGCATAGGGGCATAATTGAAACGAACCAATTGGTCATGTCGAAATTTCGTGAACAGATGGAAACAAAGTCCGCTCTGCACTCGGCCGGCACGCCCCCGCCGTTGCTTTGCGTTGGCGCGCGCTATGAACGATTCAACTAATTTGGATAGCTGCCTCCTCTCATCGAACCTACTTCATTGTTAGTCTTGCGGTAATTTATTGGTTAGGAATAATGATTATGACGAACCGCATAACTTTTTCTTTGCCCGTATCGATAACGGCCGTAATATCAGGGATTGTAATACCTGGTAAACATTAGTAGAGTGACGAAGAGATAAACTGGAAGAATTGTCCCACCTGTTTCTGCGATATTTGTCGCTATCACAATCTTCCTCATACCTATAGGGGGGATAAGAAAAGCCTTTTCTTGATCCTCACTAGCAATTGAAGAGTGTAGCGCGTGTATAATCCAGTCACCTTTGTTGAATAACGACTCGGATAGGATTTCGTCATTGAGCCGTCGTATCTCTGCCATTCCCGGCATGAAAACTAGTATGGCTTTGCTATATTGCTTAAACTCCTTTTTGGTTGCAATTGCCGAGAGGAGGCTGACTATGAGTTTATAGTCTAGGCGGTATTCATCAAATCCAGTTACAGTTTCTCGGGTTTGTCTGCTGTATCCTGCCAATGAAGATGCTAAGTCTTCAATAGGCTTCTCAAGTGCCTCGTCATGCGAATCGTCGCTGTCATCTGTGAGCGCAGAAAGCCCATCACTATTTGGACGATGTTTTGTAACCTCGATTGCGTCCTCTAGATATTTAACTTCGACAGGAAATGTCCGACCGGGAATGTCCAAGATAGGGGCACCATGGAGATACTTTGAAAATCGCGTAGCGTCAACGGTAGCTGACATCAACACAAGTTTTAGATCTGGCCTTTCCTGCATCAACCTACGGAGGATAATTAGAAGGAAATCACTGTCGATTGTACGTTCGTGCACCTCATCCAATACTAGATGTGTAATATCCTGGAAATCCTTAGGCCGCTCTAACATCCTAACCACGACACCTGTTGTGCTGGAGAATTTGTTAGCAAAGGAATATTAGGAAATGGCTGCATGATATACGTACGCAAATATTAGTCGTGTTGAGCTGGAGATTTTACTTTCCAATCTGATAGCATATCCAACTAGGGAACGACTTGTTCCTACAGCATTTTTATCTTCTCCAAGCTCCTCGCTCACTCTTTTAGCCAATGACATTGCTGAAATACGCCGCGGCTCCGTGACATAAATTTTGCAATCATGACCTGATAGCAGCTCCTTCTCCAGTATAAATGAAGGTACTTGAGTACTTTTCCCGCTCCCTGTTTCACTGCAGATAATTATTGCTTGATTGGCTGCAAGAGTGTCTAGAATGTGGTCCTTGAACTGCCATATGGGCAACGACTTTCTGGAAAACTCCATGGACGCAAAAGAAGATGTTGAAGATCTTTGTACCCAAAGATCTTGGAGCTGCTCATGCGTCTTGGTGATTTTTTTCGACCAGCTATCTCCCCGTGGAGCAGGAGAATTGACTCCGCTGTTCCGTTTCCTGAAGTTCTCCAAAAGAACAACGTCTTCCTCCAGCGTTGACATTTTCTCTTGGACTAACCTTTGAATGTCCTTCAGAATTCCTTTATCAACTTCGTCGTCATACTCTTTCTTGACATGAGCAAATTCATCCCATAGTTCTCGCCACACAGCAGGCAACTTCATGTAAATTTTACTCTCTTTCTGAGAATGAGAAAATATTGCGAAAAGAGCCACCATCGAAATATACGACTCAGCCTCTAAGGGGGTGGGAGTCGACAATGAAGTCATTGCCGCGCATACCAAATGTGACTCTCCTTTGTACGATATGTCACTCAACGGTACCTGAGGTGGGATATCTTGTGCTTTTGACCATTTAATTTCGATCTCTTTTCGGTGGGAAAAGGCAGTAGAGGAAATTGCTTTGTAAGATATTTTACACCCAGAGTCCCTTTGTAAGGCAAAAGTTAGCTGCGAACAACTGTAGAGAAGAGGCGACTCTCAAACCTTGCCCGGCAACCTTCTTCGAGAACCCGTCGCGGGGTCATGCCCGTTGGCTTGCCAAAATCCCTACTTCGTACTACTGTGTTTCCCTCTGCCTCTGTGTTCGAAACCGCTGCCGAAGGGCCTTCCAAATCAGCAGCAAACAAACCACCTAACATATCATCATTTTCATTTGAATCAGACAAAATGGTTTCTATCAATACGTCAGAGGAGTCTTGAACTTGGGTGTCTTTTAACTCAATAGGCGGCGTTTCAGGCTGCGATTCTCGAGTGGCTGCATTTTGGAGGAATTTTGCAGTATGTTCCCTTAGCTCGGAGAGCTTACTCTGCCATATATTCTCGGCCTCATCGCGATCGAATAATACGTCGTTTTCAATTTTTGCGAGTTTTTTCTTGAGCTTGGCGATGTTGGATGAAGCCTGATCATTAGCCAATGTCACTGGTAAAACTCCTTTTCTTTGTCGCTTATTCGTCTGGTTAAACAAATCTGGCTGTTGCATGTAGAGCTGCGTTCGGAGTTCAATATATTTGGGAACAAGAGAGTCTGGGTCACTATCAGACTCATCAGAACTAGCGCTGGACAGGCTCAGGGATGATTTGATTTGAGTTTCCCGTGGTTGTGAGCGAGCATCACTTGGAGTATTATAGCCAGTGGTAGACGGAGTTGGGAATGTGTTGCCTATGGATGTTTAGCATACGCGTTGCAAACACGGTGAAATGAATGAGCTCACTCTTTTCAAAGGTAGCATCTTCGGTAGCAATTTTCGAGGACTTGGAACTTGGTTTGTCGTAGACAGGCAACTCCTTCTCATCGCAATTCATCCCAAGCCATTCTAAAGCCAGGTCTAAGCCCCATACAATGTCCTTACTAGCTGTTGGATCATTGAAATAAAGTTGCAGAGTGGCTTTTAGCGCTGCATCAATGTTCTGCTGCGCAAAGCCCAAACCTTTTAAAGATTGTCGAAGCGTCCAAAGTTTTATAG
Source organism: Blastomyces gilchristii SLH14081 (assembly GCF_000003855.2). Classification (NCBI taxonomy): domain Eukaryota; kingdom Fungi; phylum Ascomycota; class Eurotiomycetes; order Onygenales; family Ajellomycetaceae; genus Blastomyces; species Blastomyces gilchristii. The sequence continues at coordinate 534,412 of NW_003101660.1, read as the reverse complement.
AGAGTTCCTCTCCTTCTGTATGTATCTGGGCCTCCTCCATTTCGGGTCTCGAAGTTTGCTCACTGGACTTCTTTATCTCCAGTTTCTCTTTTTCCATGATTTCATTGAGAATTTCAGGAGATAACCAGTCCGCAACATTTAGATGTGAAGCCTGGGTCCGCAAGATACGTTTCTCGGTCTCTAGCTTGAGCACCTGGCGAGTGGAATCGTTCTTGCACTTGACGCCATACTTTTCAACCAGTAGCTGTAGCTCAGCATCCTCAAGGTGCTTTTGAAGCTCATCTGGGGATAGCTGCTGAAGCTCAGGCTGCGGTTGGACTCCGACGGAAGCGGTTGATGGCGACTCAGTTGAGCGTTGTAACTCCCCCTGAGGCTGCGTTGGCGCATTGGCCGATGATAGTGATGCTGAAGATTCAGTCGCCTTTACCTTTGATGGTACTGAGACTGTTGTAAACCCTCTGGCTGGATTTGAAGCAGGCTTCTTCTTCTTCCTGCTAGGGGCCATGACGGGATAAATATTTTCTCTATGACATATATTTATATATCAGAGCTCAGTGGGATATAAAAACTGCAGAAATAATAAAGAGAATTAACAAAGGAAACAGAAATTAAACTAATAAGGCTTCATATATAGCAGAGTAACCTACACCCGAATATGCAATGACGTGCTGTTCATGCCCTCGTTGTTGGCGGAGGTGGGTTAAATAAGAAATTATCTAAATCTGTTGGAGAAATAAATATTTAAAGTGTGATCAAACTGCTGACTTCGCCGCATCCCCTCCTCCCCACAAAAAAACTCTCGCCGCATTTTCTCCGAAACTAGCAAAACAACGAAACGACCGGAGATCCATATTGCGCGCAAATAACCTCCATATCGATGCCTGAAGTCCCGAAATGCGCGAGAGCCACGCGATATGGATGAAATTGAGTGGAACAACGTGAGCGAAGGCTCACTGGAGAGTTTGGAGAGAGTGGTGCTCTCCGGCTCGACTGCTCGTCGCTGTCATGGACTCCATGAGCTACACGAGAAACTGTCTGGTAACAACGCCCAGTCTATCACATTATGCTACAATATCCTGACTGACTTTGTGTGAAGGGTTACAAATCTCACAGAACCTCTTCCGATCAATTGTGAAGCTTTTATTCAGGACGTATCCTTTCTATGTTGACCGCGCCTCTCGTCAAGCCGTGCAGAAATGTCTCCGCTCCCTATTTCGAGTTCCAACCGCAAACCCCGACCTACAATATTTCATACAGGAGTTAAAGAAAGAATGTTCCAAATCCACAATAGCTGCGACGAATGCTTTTGTTTTAGCGGAGTGGTGTTCACTGCTGCTACAACTCCTAAGCGAGGTGCCAGACTTCACGCAGAGCATATTGGAGATTTTATCCGCAGATGCCAAGGTCGTTGAAATTTGCTTGCGCGCTAAAACCAAAGGAAGTGTGAAGCACTCGGCAATTATTGTGACTAGACGAGCATTGCGAGCCGTTATTTCTCCGGAGGGAAATGGCGAGGAGATCCTACGGCGGGCAATTCCTCTTTTGACGAGTGAGGCTGTCTCGGGTTCAAGAAATGCTCCTTTTCTAGGGATTGTAGCTGGAGTCAGCGACCGGATTCCTAATAGAAAACCGATCCTGGAGGATTTGAAGACTGCCATACTGCAATACTATGCCAAGGAGATTATTGGATCGCGGACAGTTCTGCCCTCCCATATTGTAGGAGGATTACACGATTTCTTTATATCGTTCGTTACTGCTAAAGACCTTCAGGTTAATATCTGGCCATCCCTGGAAAAAGCAATTCTTAGAGCCCCCGAAATAGTTTTAGGCGGGCTTATACCTTCCTTAGCGTCCTCAATACGCTTTGAAGTCGATATATCGGAAATTTTCTTCACTCGTTTCTGCAAGCCACTCCTTACAAATATTAAGATCACAAATCCAATCATCAGAAATGGTGCTGTCAAAGCTTTTGAAAGCCTAGTTTCTAGATGTAAGGCTGAACAATGGCTGTTGAAAGTAGTAGAAGAAGTGATGGCTCCCCTCAAGACGCAGAAAATTACCAACGCTGAACAGCGTGGCCTTCAAGTCCAAGTACTTTCGGCTATTCCGCCTTCCACCCACGTTTCGCAACTGGTACTAGGAGGCCTGGTGGTAGTCTTGTCCCGCGAAGCCAGTGAAATCGCCTTGGAGATCGAGATTAAAGCCTTTTGCTGTCATTTCGCCTACCTCATTCGAATCGCAGCACCAATTGGAAACGAAATATTATCTGCCATAACAAAAGGATGCGGTGAAAAACGAATCGCCCTCCGCAAATTATGGCTGGTCAACATTGGGCAACTCTTGTGGGATATGGATGTTGAGCAACTGTTTGGCTCTAGCCTAACAATGGATTTTTTACGTCCAGTTGTTGCTAGGCTTCTGGAGTCTTCTGATGACATAGCCGCTAACCCATTACCTTCGGTTCAGATCGGGGCTATTACAATATCTTTCGTCCTCACTGCTTTATCAAGTAGACTCGAAAATAGAAAAGATAACGAAGGGGAGCTGCTACTGGCATACGATAACATTGCGCGACAAGCATTGTCCATATCGCCTAAGCCGTCTTTCCTTCTCAATCCTAAAATCTACACGAAACTGACTTCAACTGAAGACTTCATATGGATAATACGTGCATTGTCTACCGTTTCTAGATCGAAAGCATTTCACGCTGGAGATCCTGAGATCAGAGACTCATGGGGACAGGCGTTCATTTATGTGATTTGTTCATCTAGTACACCACCAAAAGTTCGAGAACATGGAGTGAGTGCCCTCAAACAATGCTACTGTGGAAATCCGGCCCTTGTTGGGACGACAATGATAACTGCATTGTGGGGGTGGCTTCACGCTTTGGATACTGCGAATAAAGACTCGGCTGCGTTGAGTGCGGGGACCGGAAATGAAAAAATTCACCTTGTAATCAAAGCCATTAACCTTGCGCCCTCTGAACAAAACCCTGACGACAACATATCCAAAGAGGTTCTCAAAACCCAACTCGTTGAATTACTTGTTATCTGCCGCCCACAGTTGATACCAGGGACACAATGGATTGATGTGGTCTTGAAAACCGGCATAGATCCGGGGGAATTGGTCCGTGAAAAATATGAAGAGTGCATGTCACAAATCCTAAGAGCTATTGATGTAAGTCGCCTCAAGAATTTATCTCAGGGTGTGAGTGACATTGTGTTTGACTCCTATTTTGATAGGACCCAATTCGAAGCCAGATAACCAAGGGAAGACCTGCGGCGTGGGACGCTGCGGCTGACTTGGCTTTTGTGGCTCCCGATACCATTATTCCTCGCCTTGTTAAACAGCTCCATGAAGATTTGAATCCGAAGCGAGTATTGAAATTCGAGTCAACCGACCTTGCTATTGCCCGAACCCCTGAAGGAACAATGTTTGTGGATGTTCTTAGTACGAAATCTAAACCTGTCATAGGTAAGGGCAAGGATTCGGATACGCTGAAATGGGAGGAAGAGCTGCGCGCCCAAGTTGCTCAGAAAAGAGGCCAGCAAGCGAAGAAGTTGACTGCCGATGAACAAGCCAAAGTTAATTCTCAGTTGACTAGAGAAGCTGAAATTCGAAAGAATGTTCAAGCGGAAGAAGAAATAATCAAGAGAGGTGTCGGGATTGTTGAAAGTCTTGCTCGAGGCCCCCCAACTGATGTCGAGGCCTGGATAAACACAGCTGTTGGGTGCGTTACGGATCTTGCGAAGGCTGGGGCTGGCGCCTTGGTCGGGGATGCTGTTGCATCGGCATACGTCGCGTGTTCAAATCGAATCTCCTCTAGACTTGGGTTAATGCGACCCTTTGTCGGAATAGCTACGCTGCGAGCACTCGGGAGAACCTACTTAGACCCAGCATTGGAAGACGAGCCTCTAGGCGGTAGGTTTCCACTAACGGTTGATTTTAGATATTTAACTGACAAGTCTCTACAGAACTTGTGGCAAGAATTTTATATCGCCTTCGTTTGGGCTCCGAGCAGCGGCCTTTTGATGTTGCTACCCTATCATATATCCTCCCCTTGATTTTCATTATACTCGAGAGGGATGGAATTGAAGAGTCTAAAGAGAGCAAGGGAGAGCAAGTTCTCCTAGCTCTAGAGTTCCTGTCTTTTCACACAAATTCATGTAGGTTTTCATAGATATCCATTGGTTAAGAATCAGTTGACTTACAAGCTTTATAGTCTCCGACAATAGACTCCCTCGCATTCGCACCTTGCAGAGTTTAATATCCTCTATGCAGATATATACCCAACACTATAAAATTATTCGAGACACCCTATTTGACCTTTGCAGGTGTATAGCACAGAACATCGAACAAGAAGAACTTGAAGTTATTCTTAAGGCTTCGATAGTCCCTGAGATATCAGTTCGTACCTCGGTTCTCCAGGCTATCCTATCGGAGTTGGATCTCACGGACCTTGACTTCTCCGAGTACATCTGGTTGGGTTGCCATGATAATGTGGCAGAGAATAGAGAAACGGCGGAAGTCATTTGGGAGCAGAATGCTCTCGATGTTGATGAAAATTCGGCAAATCTCCTGGTAAAATATCTCGATAGCAAGGACTCGCAACTTCGAGGAGCAGCAGCCCGAGCACTTGCCCATGCCTGTGAAGTTAGCCCAGCGGTGTTTACTGATATTTTGGAAAAGCTACAATCGAAATACAGGGAAGAAGTGAGACCCAAAGCACCTGAAAAAGATGCCTACGGTATGCCCAAGAAAATCGACGGGCAAGATAAATGGGAGCCTCGTAGTGGGATTGCACTGGCTTTTGGGGCGATGGCGAAGGGCTATCAAAAAGACGAAATCGTCACATTACTCCGATTCTTGATCGATGAGGGCCCACTGATAGACAAGAGTGCTTTCGTGAGACGACAGATGGCGGAAAGTGGTAGCACTGTTATTACTTTGAGAGGCGGCGAAAAGGTCGAGCAATTGATGCAGCTATTTGAAAAGACATTGGAAACCTCAGATAAAGCGAGTGAGCAATCCGATTGGCTCAACGAGGCTGTGATAGTTTTATACGGCTCCCTAGCTCGCCATCTGAGGTCAGGAGACAAGCGGGTTGATATAGTTATCGGGAAGCTCCTTGCCGCGCTGTCTACCCCGTCCGAAACGGTTCAATTCGCAGTCGCTGAGTGCCTTCCACCCGTCGTCAGACTCTCAAGTACAGAAACGGGTACCTATATCCGGGATATGCTTGACCAACTTCTGCATTCGAAGCAATACGCAGCAAGACGTGGTGCAGCTTATGGTTTGGCTGGCATAGTTGCCGGAAAGGGCATATCAGCATTCCGAGAATATCGCATCATGGCCCACCTCACGGATGCTTTAGAGAACAAGAAGGACCCGAATCAAAGACAAGGGGCTATTATGGCTTTCGAGCTCTTCTCGTTGATCCTTGGGGCAATTTTCGAGCCATATGTGATCCAAATTGTTCCACAGCTGTTGGGCAGTTTTGGTGACCCCAGCATCGACGTTCGCAATGCTTGCTTAGATGCTGCTAAAACATGCTTTTCAAATTTGAGCTCTTATGGCGTCAAGCAAATCCTCCCAACCCTCTTAGACGGCCTTAACGATCAGCAGTGGCGCAGCAAAAAAGGAGCGTGCGACCTTTTGGGAGCCATGGCGTACCTTGACCCTCAGCAACTCGCTATTAGTCTCCCAGACATCATTCCTCCTCTCACGATTGTCCTAAATGACAGCCACAAAGAGGTTCGCAATTCCGCGAACCGCAGTCTTCAGCGGTTTGGAGAAGTGATCAGCAATCCTGAGGTGAAGAGTCTGGTTGGTGTTCTGCTGAAAGCTCTTAGTGACCCTACGAAATACACCGATGAAGCCTTGGACGCGTTGATAAGGGTGTCGTTCATACATTACTTGGATGCGCCATCCCTTGCGCTAGTTGTGCGGATCCTCGAACGCGGCCTTGGTGACCGGTCAACTACCAAAAAGAAAGCAGCTCAGATTATTGGCAGTCTGGCCCATCTCACAGAACGTAAAGATCTTATATCGCATTTGCCAATATTGGTCGCTGGGTTGAAACTTGCCATCGTTGACCCCGTCCCCACGACTCGTGCAACGGCATCCAAAGCACTTGGCTCCCTCATCGAAAAACTCGGCGAAGACGCTCTCCCTGACCTGATACCAAGTCTTATGACCACGCTCAAATCCGACACCGGGGCCGGTGATCGGCTAGGTTCCGCTCAGGCGCTATCTGAGGTACTTGCAGGATTGGGTACTTCTCGCCTCGAAGAAACGCTGCCTACTATATTACAAAATGTATCCAGTGCTAAGGCGTCAGTCAGAGAAGGGTTTATGTCACTCTTCGTTTTCCTTCCTGCCTGCTTTGGAAATAGTTTTGCCTCTTATCTTAACAAAATTATTCCCCCTATTCTTGCTGGCTTGGCAGATGATGTTGAAGCAATCCGCGAGACTTCTCTTCGTGCCGGACGGTTACTCGTTAAAAATTTCGCGACGAAATCCATTGACCTTTTACTGCCAGAACTCGAGAGAGGCTTGGCTGACGATAACTACCGCATTAGGCTGAGTTCAGTCGAGTTGGTTGGCGACCTGCTGTTCAATCTCACTGGCATTCAAAACAAGGGAGAGGAAGATGAGGAAGATGACAAGGCTGTTCAAGCTGGCCAGTCCCTTCTTGAAGTATTGGGAGAGGATAAGCGAAACAAGGTTCTTTCTTCTCTATACATTTGCCGTTGCGATACGTCTGGTTTGGTCAGAAGTGCAGCAATCGCGGTTTGGAAAGCACTAGTCGCAACCCCGCGAACCCTGAGAGAACTTGTACCTACCCTGTCTCAGCTCATCATTCGTCGGCTTGCAAGCCCCAATATGGAACAGAAGGTTATCGCCGGGAATGCTCTAGGCGAACTAATCAAGAAAGCTGGAGAAGGGGTCTTGTCAACACTGTTACCATCTCTGGAGGCAGGCCTTGTTGCATCTACGGACGTAGACTCGAGGCAAGGTATTTGCATTGCATTACGAGAGCTCGTCGTTTCTGCCACAGCCGAGTCACTTGAAGATTATGAAAAGATTCTCATATCTATTGTGCGAACTGCTCTGGTGGATCATGATGAGGCGGTCCGAGAAGCTGCTGCCGAAGCGTTTGATGCCCTGCAGCAAGTACTAGATAAGCGAGCAGTCGACCAAGTTCTACCTGATTTGCTTCACCTTCTTAGAAGTGAGGCTGATGCACAACAAGCACTATCTGCTCTCCTAACATTGTTGACGGAAACTACGAGAGCCAACATAATCCTCCCGAATCTCATTCCAACATTACTTACTTTACCTATCTCCGGATTCAATGCAAGGGCTCTGGCATCATTGGCTGAGGTAGCAAGTTCTTCGATGACTCGGAGGTTGCCTGCAATATTAAATGCCTTTATGGATACTATCGTCAATACCAGCGACGATGAACTCAAGAAGGAAGTTGAAGAAGCTTTCGATACTATTCTGGAGTCTGTGGATGAATATGACGGACTGAATGCTTCGATGAGTGTGATGTTAACCTTAGTGAAGCATGAGGACCATCGCAAACGAGCAAATGCAGCCACTCGCTTAGGAAGATTTTTCTCCCATGCGGACGTCGACATTTCGCGTTACCATCCCGATTTAATTCGTGTTTTACTTATCTCATTTGATGATCACGATAGGGATGTGGTAAAGGCGGCATGGGAAGCCTTAACACAGCTTACTACACACATACGAAAAGAGGAAATGGAAGTTTTGGTCATTCCCACGCGCCAAGTTCTGCGGCAAGTTGGTGTTCCAGGATCTGACCTTCCAGGATTTTGCTTGCCGAAAGGAATTGGAGCGATATTCCCCATATTCCTTCAAGGCCTTCTCAATGGAAATGTGGATCAGCGTGTACAATCTGCGCTTGCGATTGCTGATATCATTGACCGGACAAGTGCGGAAGCATTAAGACCCTATGTCACTCAAATAACTGGTCCATTGATCAGAGTTGTCTCGGAGCGGTCTGTAGAGATCAAGTGTACGTTATCTCGACAACCTGGTCGGTTTGCGACTGTATGCTAACAATGTGTCTTTAGGCGCTGTTTTCTTGGCTTTGAACAAGCTTCTTGAAAAAATTCCTCTATTTGTGAAGCCCTTCTTACCACAACTACAGCGGACATTCGCCAGAGGGCTAGCAGATACTTCGAGCGATGTATTACGGAAGAGAGCTAGCAAAGGCTTAGGCATACTGATCACATTGACGCCTCGAGTTGACCCACTCATAGCAGGTAAGCTTTTTATCTTAGTCCGCTCCGTGACATGACTTGCTAATATAGTGGTCCAGAACTTGTTGCTGGCTCCAAAACCTCCGACTCGGGTGTCAGAAATGCCATGCTTAGAGCGCTGTATGAAGTGGTAAGCAAAGCGGGTAAAAATATGAGCGACACATCTAGACAAACAATCCTTACTCTTATTGACGATGAGTCCAATGGCCGAGATGGTATGTTTCCATGAACCCGTCTTCCGATCAAGTCCTCAGTGCTGACCCGCCGTAGATACGATGAATATTACAAACGCTCGACTTCTCGGCGCTCTTGTCAAAACTCTTCCAGCTACTACTGTCGTTCCACTAATAAAGTAAATATGATTCATATCCTTACAAATTTGAATTCTATCGCCTTCAGAAGCTAACCGTATATTTCTAGGAGCCGTGTTCTCTCGCCTCACCTAACTCATTCCTCGGTTCTAAACCTCAATGCACTTCTGGTGGAATCTGCAGCATTGCTCGTGGAAAACTTTCATTCTGAGACTGCATCCGTCATATGCAATGGCATTTCAAATAAAGACGTAAGTGCTACACAAGAGCTTTTGATCGAAGAATTGGACGCTAATATTTACTATACAGACATTCATATCAGACAACAGCGTGCTTGCAGCAGGCAAGTATCTTCTATCAGAGGACATAACCCGTAACTTCGAAACGGATAAACCATTGGTAGAAGCTCTCGCGCCTGCAATCAAACCTGGTGGGCCCACCGACACTCGCCGGATAGCTTTGGTCATTGTTCGAACTGTCAGCCGTCTGCATCCGGAACTCCTTCGTCCTCATCTCCCTCTCCTTGCGCCTCCCATCTTTGCCAGTGTGCGGGATGTTGTGATCCCTGTTAAACTGGCAGCGGAGGCAGCATTCCTGGCGCTGTTTTCAGTGGTTGAATCCGAAAGCACTGTATTCGAAAAGTATATGAATGGCCCTGGAGCAGAGTTGCCCACCGGTACGAAACGGAGCTTGCAAGATTACTTCAAGCGCGTTGCTCTAAGACTTGCCAATCAAGCACGGGAGAGGCGAGAAGCGGAAGGCGGCCAAGGGGGCTTGGGCCTTTCCAGCGACGAGCTTGAAGACGAGAAGGAAGTTTGGAGTGTGGGTAAAATCGACTTGGACGAGTCGACAAGCGAGGACTGATGCTGATTGTGACGCAGTGGTGGATCATATATTTTTTATTTATCATTTACAACGGATCCTGGACACAAGAGTTTGTCCGAAGTAGTACTTTTATGCATATATACAAAAATGGCTTGGCGATATAATGGATGAATCTCATCACATGATCTTCTCTCACTCTAACATACATTCATCATCGCAATCACATCTACAGACAAATTTTACACCAATAATAGGGCTGTATGTAAAACAATACCGTCATCTAGAGCTTACAGAGCTGAAATATGCCAACGTCTAGATACAAATTGTTCCTCAAATCTGGTCCCCACTGGGTCCAGGCGCTGTCCCGATCCGGTCTAGCGCGCGCAAGCCCTAAGTGTGGACTTTTTTCTCGCTTAGCAGCCGCTGCTTAGCTAATCGCCCATTTCCCCCCATCCCCAACCCAAACCTGTCGTCGTCGTCGATATTGATTGTAGAATTCGAATATCCAATCCGTCAACGACCGACCATCGATAATAGCCGACATCAAGATGTAAGTTCCTCCTGCATCACCAGCCACCATTCCTATACCATCTATCTCGAATTTCCCCAGCCCTCTAGCCGTCTAGCGTTCAGCCTACACTCGCAGATTTGAACACAAAAGAATCTGTATCCCGGGGGCTCACCTCTCCCCTTCCTTACAGCGCGCATAAAATCCCCAAATCCAGCGAAGAGAATTCTCACTGACAGAAAAACTATCGTTTCTTGGAAAATGGCAGGGTCAACCTTCGTACCCAGAAGCGCCTGGCGGCCTCCGTTGTCGGCTGCGGCCAACGCAAGATCTGGCTTGACCCCAATGAGGTCAACGAGATCTCCACCGCCAACTCCCGCCAGACCATCCGCAAGCTTTTGAGCGATGGCCTCATCATCCACAAGCCCGTGACCATGCACTCGCGTTCCAGAGCCCGAGAGCTCGCAGAGGCCAGAAAAATCGGACGACACCGGGGTTTCGGTAAGAGAAAGGGTACCAAGGACGCGAGAATGCCAAGGTATGTCGAATTCTTGCTTGATGGGATTGAGGGATGAAATTTTGTGGTTGGAGATTTGATGTATTCCGGCGTTTCGCGAGAGTCAGATGGACTATTTTTGATATATATTGGGTGGAAGTTTTGGCAAACATGAAAAGAGGGATTATAACCTGAAATGTGTTTGGATTATGTTGCTTACCAGTCATTTTTTCTTCAACCTTATAGCCAAGTCCTGTGGATGCGCCGTCTCCGAATTCTCCGCCGTCTGCTTGCCAAGTATCGCGCTGCTGGCAAAATCGACAAGCACCTTTACCACGAGCTGTACCAGTTGAGCAAGGGTAACACCTTCAAGCACAAGCGTGCTCTGGTTGAGCATGTAAGCATACCCACACCCCATTTACATACAAATATTTTTATCTACGCCCTTTGCTCTTCCTTTGAGCAACTAAAAAAGAAGAAATATGAAGAGCAGCCATCATTTATACTTCTAGCGACCTACAAGCCATAATCTGCTCGATAGTTCAAAGCTAATAATTCCTCGCAACACAACAGATTCACAAGGCCAAGGCTGAGATGGCCCGCGAGCGTACGATCAAGGAAGAGATGGATGCCAAACGTGCCAAGGTCCGGGCTGCCCGCGAGCGACGACAAGAGCGTATCATTGCCAAGAGAAACGCTCTCGTGGCAGAGGGTGAGGAGGGACAGGAGTAAATGCCTTGTTTGTGTTTTTCTTTTTCATGGGCCCACTACTAGGGAGGTGTTTATATTTTCCTTGTTAGATGATTGCGTGAGAGAACAAACAAATAACAAATGGGTCTTTGTTAATTTTATGTTATTTTCCTTATTTCCTCCCCCTTTTTTTTTTCCTTTTTGATCTTGTTGCAACACTAGCAAGCAAAATATTATGACAATCCTCCGGCCTTTCGTCCTCATTTTCCTTCCCTAGCTTCCTACATTTTGGAACCTATCTTGTGTATCCTTGATCTATCGGATGAGGAAGAAGAAAAGGAAAATAAGGCAAAATTAGATTTGGACGACAATCACTCGCATGAAAGTGAATAGGCAAAGGCACAAAAAAGATGCAAAAGAAAACGAGCAAAACGATCGACATGATGTAAAAGAATACAATAATAAATACTCTCCCAAAACATCAATGTGAGACATTCATTATTGCTCCCTATCCTCTTATACTGAGGGAATATCCCTCAAAAACCGCCAATTAAGAATCCTATCTTTATAAACCACATTCAATCGTGTATGGAATTAACCCATGCCGCTACTACTATTCCGTCTCCCATTCTCCTTTCGCGCTAGAACGGATTAATTACATTTACACAAACATTAAACGTGCCAAGTCCGACACCAGTACACTCTACGACATGGAATCCTCAGCGCAGGCATTCCCGGCTGACCGTAACTAATATGACATGGGGAGAACGTTTCCCGTGACAAAAATTCAATATACAAATCCTCCCATAATACATTCGAAAGTTCAACTTTAATACAATACTTGTGCTCGAATATCCCATTATGAAATCAATCGTGAGGAACGCAACGGGGCAACAACAACCGCGGATTCCAAGTGTCCGGGAGTTCAGGAGTAGGAGCATCGTCTGCAGGGCTGGAGTTAGGCCTTTCAAGGTCGAAAGGATCACTTCTTCGAGTATCGAGTCTGCTCTTTTGTGGGGAACGGTTAGTTCGCCTGTAGGAAATATCTGATGCTGAAGCCTGGAAGATGCCAGAGGAGGCTTCGCTCGTTCTCCCGGGGAGCACGATAACGCTGTCGCTGCTTGCAGAGTTGCTCTCTATTTGGGATGCCGTTGAATCGTTTCGTTGAGGAGGGAAAGGGGCTCTGACATCCGGGTGCCTGAAACAAATACCTAGTGGTATAGGAGAGGTTGATTAGGAATAAGATTTTGGATTCCGCCATTATTGTCTAGCATCAAAGAAATGCTCATAGGTCGCCTGGCTGTGTTTGACGGATTTTAATGAGAGGAGTAGGGAGGAGTTGTAGGACGCCGCAAAGAAATTTCCGGGTCTAAATCTCGAGGCGGGTCAAGGAAGGGGTCCGAGAAATTGGCGCTATACGGCGGGAGTTCCCAATGACTGATCCCGGGATGTTCGGGGACGGAATACAATGCCATGCATCGTCCCGGAGTTGGCTTGAGTGACTAGGTAGACTCGCCTTTCCAAGGAGCCTAATAGTGTGGTTTTTCTTTGCGCTAAAAGGGGAAGTTGGATGGGGAATTACATTGTGTTGCTCAAAGTGAGTTGAGACGCTGCGCATATGTGAGTGTATTCCACTCATTGGATACTTAGATGATCGAGCGGGCCTAGAGGATATGCGAGATGATTTGCCAATTTTACGCTTCTTTTCGGAGCTCAATCTAGCCGTCCGTTCCATAGCGCATTGTTTTCGTCTCCGCCATCGCAACACCACAAAAACTGCAATTGCAATGAGAATTATGGTCGTGACGCTGACAGATCCCCCGATAATGACTCCCATTTCAAGAGGATTGAGCTTCGGGGAGCTCTATATTGCTGTGCGCAGGCATATTTACTCCAGTCAGGGTGGGTGTTGTCCATATCTGAGTTGCTCCCTGTGAGGAAGAAGAGAGAGCAGGGTTCGTTGGTGAAGGATTAGATTTGAGAAGGGGTGACAGCGATCCCAGCATTCAGTCGATGAGAGGATAGGAGTATGCTTGTTACAGGATTGCCTCGAGAACTGAAGTTATGGGCCGTGGGCAAAACAGAAGCGCTTCTGGATAATATAGAAGCGATTCGGGAAACTGACGAGATTGTAATCGTCGTCGCAGCACTAGTGGTACCATGATGGGCACTTCTGACTATAGGGTGCTCTCGACCATTGAAGGTCGTTGTCGACTTCGACATTGTGACATTGCGAAATGCCAAATTGCCGACTGCAATGTCCCGGGCCCCAACAAAACTATCCATACCACTATCTCACCAGCGCCGATTCAAACTCTAGAGGTGAAAGGAGTTTGGGACGAAATGGCTGGATGACTAAGGTAGTAATTGAAATGAAGAGGAAGAACGAGGTTTCGAACATACCCGTAAGAAATGGTTGCACGAAGACTCTCACAGAACCGCTCTGGCCTGGGATCGGATAAAATGAGATTAGAGAGAGCCGAAGACAAAGTAAAAGATGCAAATGTTAAGACATATGGAAAATGTCGAATAAGGTAAGTAAGAAGTCTCCAGGCAGGGAGGAGGCCAAAATAGATAGATACCGTGGACGAATCATAGTGGAACGAGTCGTGAAAGGAGACTGGGAACGTATAACCCAATCATTTGAAATATGTCAGCATGAAAGACGGAGGATTGTCAAGTTCACCCACCAACTCTGATGAATGGGGACTCCAGATAAATATCTCAGTTTCAGAATGACAACATGCAAGCATTGCTGGAACAGCAGCCGTATCCATCCCCGCCGTCCCTGGTGCACAGACAAAAGTTACATCATTGATGGCGAAGAGATGAACAGGATTCAGAATTAATTTAGTGAACAAGGTGAGCTCTTGAGGCAGGAGAAGAGGGAAAATCCCAGAATGACAGAAGACATGCTACTCGACGCACATCGAAGGCACGATGTCTTTCTTACCCCGTGTAGCAGAAGTGCATGTGATAGGGGATTTATGAATACACTAGGCAGGAAACGGAGTGTAAGCTGGATTTAGCAACGTTCATGTTTCGATAGGCCAGAATAACCATGTAAGAGACGGCACTGAATATTAAATGGCTTCAAAATAGAGTGTACTCTTGGCCCTTTAAGCATAGCTCATACTAAGGGTTCTCTTTCTCTATATCTCCCTAGGCCCTAGCATATAACGAGATTACCTAGAGCCTAGAGGAAGAGCTAGTGAAAAGATGAGACAATGGAGGATCCAAGCCATGTTGTGAAGAAGAAATAAGGGGATCTCAATCTTTTGAAACAGCTTTCATTAACTTTATTTATCACTAAGCCGGATTGTGACAGAAGAAAGACTGAAGGCCCGGGGGCCTGACAACAGGAGAAGCATCTGGTCAGTGAGAACAGCAGAGCAGCGGAGAAGAAGTAGATGAGAGCTTGAAGATGTGGCAGTGTGCTGACGATGAAGATGAAACCGGACTGAGGCTCAAGCGATGTGAGGTTGATTTAGGCAGTTTCCTGTTCGGGCATGAGGCCCTGGAAAGGAATAGCGTGGTTCCAGGCTGGCTTGAAAAGGAAATCCCGGAGCAGATCCTAGACGGGGTGGTGAATGTTGGAAAGGGAAATAAATACTTGACACACATGCCCATAAGTAGAGTACATAGGGAATGTACATGTAACTATGTCCCTGTATCAATTTATCAAAAGGGGTCGAGGCAAGCAGAGGTCGGAACAAGAGAGCTCACACTTTTTATCCGTGGTGGCTTTTGCCCCGCTCAGTTAAACATACCCCGCCGTTGGGATCCGTTCTCACTGTCTACATTCATCGTTAACCTTGTTTTGTAGGGCTCACTTGAACTTCGACTTGGCGTTCGAACCAAACCACCTCCTTGAATCAGGGAGCTGCGTGTTGTACATGTACATGTACATCCATGGATAGCAAACCTCTTGTGGGAAATTTGAGAACTCGACGAACCCAGATGAGGAAAGTTGAACTTCTTCCTAGCGGGGTACCATTCTATATTCCTTAAAAATAGACACATTTCCATGCCTACTAAGTATATTCACCCTATGAACTTACGAAATAGTGGAATGGTCCACTTGCCTTCCTGCGGAAGCGCGGGTGCATCAATTCACGGTAAGGATTGGGCCTGACTTATTGTTGCTGGCTTTGATATAAGTTGGCTCGTTGTATTCCAGTTCCTCTATTTTGTGCGCCTTATTATGTGTCCAAAATAGAAATTCTACAGACTGATAAAGGGCATTAAATGCTAAAAGATGGCTATTCCTTATAAGTTACGCCCTCGATTGCTCTCCGGCATTGTCACTCTTTAAGTCTGCCTAACTGATGAACAAACAAAGAATTCCGAAATTTCGATCCCAAAGCGGGCTTAATTTCCATTAACTACATGTACAGTACTCCGTACATAGTAGCTTCCTCTTCAGTGTGTCTAGGTACCTGGTATTGTTAGCCATTTTCGTCTCTGCACTGTACACATTGTTTCCCACATATTGTAGACTTTTCCCATTGTTCACACCCAAAGGTGTATTTGCCCTGCCCTTGAATCTCAAGCATCCGTCCTCGTCCCGAATTCCTCTGCCGCCTAATGATTGGATACAAGCATCTTGGTGCCTTAGCTAATTCGACCGTTGATTTTGTGCCTAACACTATAGGCCATTTTCCCTGCTTGTGATGCACCTTGACCAAACAGGCTTATTACCCGCACTTCCGGGGTGAAATGCCACTCTAGCTTCTCCGCTCTGCTGTGTTGACTGGTCTAATTTGCAGTCATCCTGGCGACAACTCGCAGTAGCTGCAGGCCTCGCAATCCAACGGCAGTCGGTTTTGCCAGCGCACCCACAAAGCACTGCGAACGAGGGAAAAACAACATGATCGGAAGAAAACCACGAGGAAAGCCGTCGTAGCAGTATTCTCAATAAATCTATCCGTTAATCGAGGAGAACCTACTCACAACTGCATGAACTTGGTGGATAATTATAATTCGCCCCCCTCACCATCCTTTATCAACCGGATAGCTACTTGTTCCAAAAGCGCCCGGAGACCACAACCTCCCCTCAACAACAACGGTTGCCACCAGCTTCTTGTACGCCCCGAATTCATCGCCCAGATCATCGTTCATATGGGATTTCCTACTGCTACAACTATAGTTACCTTCCCCTCATAAGCAGACGGGCCATATTAAATTATTCGTGGCTGGAAAGGACGTATAAATTCTACTTCAAGTCGAGTGTCCGCAGAACATTGTATCGCCAACCCGAGGACGACTCCAACAGCGATAACCTGCCACCATGTTTTCTTGGGGAGGCAACCTATGTAAGATTCTAATTTCCTGATTCTCTATGCCTATTCTCTTGTTCGCCATGGCTCCCACGTTTCCATGCGGAGTACATTCAACACAAAACACAAAACACGATTCACAAAACAAACATTCCTATAACCGTTCCGGGGTTCTATTCCATTTCTGGTGTGCTGCATCGTCGATCTGGCGGAGGACGTTCCTCCGTAATTCGTTCTCTTTGCCGAATTATCAATTTCGAAGGGGGGAAGAGCAGCCAAAGCCTGCGCGATGCTGGCATCAGTCTACTGAAATTGTGAAAACCCATGCACAAAATAGTGTATTTTCATCGTTTCCATGGCATATGGGTTATTTACCACGATCGTTTTATACATGCCATCCCCCTCATCCCATGCACCTATTTATTTCTTCTGTTATCATCTTTTACTTAGCCAACTCCTGAATGCGTGCGAACCTATATAATTTTGTGTGTATTTCAAAACTAACAACTGACCAGCGGTACCGTCAATCAGTATTGACCCAGAAAAGGAGAGAAACCCTCCGGCTTTGCCAACACCTCTTGATTTCCCTAACTACTCTCCCGAATCAAAGTCCAAGCCACTTAATGGGGGAGGCCGCGATGACTTCCACAAGCTGCTATGTGCTATTAAAAAACCTCAAGATGTTTCACCCGCACACCTGGAAGCTTTGAATCTTACTACCGAGTCCAATGTCCCTATCTCAGAAATCATTCCGTCAGGGGTCTTAAAAACCCTCCCTCCCTACCAATGGACAGGTCAACCCACAGCAACAGGAGGGCAAGGAACGGACGAGATGCCCGTTCCGGTTCTAATGAGCAACGGTTCCCCGTTTCCAAACAAGGAGAGATATGACCTTCTAAGGGAGGAAATCCTCTATGATAACGATGCTGCCGTTCGAGCAGTTTCACGGCTACCTCCTCGACCCCGCCGTGAGAAGATTAAGCTCACCCAGAGCAGAAAATTTTGGGCCGGTCTTGACCAAGTATCCCAATATTGGGACACCAGTTTAGATCAATACTTTGAACGCCCTGTGACGGATGATACCCCCGGGGAGGAGAATGAGGCCTCGGGTAAAATGCAGCTCGATGACCCCCCAAACGCTGAAAAGCAGAGTGGTGCCGTTCAGGACAGCGAAGAGAGCTCCGGAGTCGGATCTCAGGCCGAGGACAGCGGTAATGAAGCATCTCAAACCCCAGGCACAAAAACAATGTATCGTGGCCGAAGGATTGGAACAGGTCGTGAATGCCCAGATGATGTACGTGAGGAAACCCTCCGTGGCTTGATGGAAATGGTTGCATGGGCATTTGGATGTCAAGCCAGCATTCCAAACATCCCTCCTCGCCTTCAGGTTAAAGGGATGCTTTTCCCGGTCCGCCAAAATTTTGTCGTTGCCCGATCGCCCCAGGATAGACAAGTTGCAAGAAAGGGGATACTTGAGGGTCCCATGGTTTTTGTGCAATGCAGAAGTGAAACATTATTCCATGACGAGAACGATCCAGCTGGGAACAGGTATATGGAGATATGCGACCTTTTACGCGAGACTGCTGCCATGCTTTTGTTGGCACAAGAGCGAGCTAGAGAAGGCACAGTTGAAACGCGACCTGGAGATGGAAAATGGTGGACCACTACGCCGCGATGGGGCGGAGCAGATAACCCCGGCCCAGAAGCCGATAAAGAAAACACCGATAAATCCAAGAAAACTATTTCTGATGCGGACACCCCATCAGCAAGTAAAAGATCTAAATATGATAGATCCTCACTTCCGTTTAGGCGACATGGGTCCAGCGGTTCAAAAAAGCTGAGCATTTCCGAGAGATGGAAAATCTTGCAACCTGGTCCGAGTCTGTGGGACAAGAAGATGATATATAAACAGATCGGGAAAGACAAAGATTCTCCTTTTGACGATGTTAGTCTTCGCTTTATTCCTCCCCTAATTCTGCCATTTCTATAGCGCGCACCGTCACACATATGGGCTGTCCCAACTGACGATAATTAGATCTTCATGGTATCCTCGATCAACCACCACTTTTCAATCGTCCACCTCCGCGTCCACTCCACCTACCTCGAATGGCTGACAAGCAGTGAAGGCAGCTTGTCCGACCCATCAAAAGACATCAGCGATAACCCGTGGAGCGTTCTTCGGATGCGTCGAACCAGATGGTTTGACATTTTTAACCCCGGTGATAGGTTAGAAAGTTTGGAGGGCCTTTGGGCCCTTTTCTCTTGGCTTATGAGATGAGCAGGGAAATGAAAAGTCAACCACAACCCTTCTCGGGTTTTATCAAGAGGATAATGATACCAGAGCATCGGAACGGGCTCACTTTTGTCTTTTTCTATGTTATGTAGAAATAATCCTTGAACCGGGCAAAGCTATCTGGCGTGTATACACTTTGGTCTACGATAACATCCGACGTAACTGGTATTTCATACGGGTATATATATACTATCACAGAAGCATATTTTGGGAGCAAAGGGGGGTACCGACCGACCTGCCGAAAATATCTTACGATTAATGACAAAAAAAGAAAATAAGACCGGTATGGGAACTAGTTTATCAGGACTTTTGCTGTTTCGTTTTTCATTTTTTAGTCTTGCTCGCTTCTAATTTATTATTTCCTTCTATATTCTCCTTTCCCCTCCTGCAACTTGTTTGTACTGACATCTAGACGTCTGCCTGTGTTTTTATTGACTTTAATCCCTTTGGTTCTTTTCATCGAGTTTATTCGTTTCCTCCCAATGTTTACGACTGCAGTTATATTTTATCCCATCTACATATTAACAATTTGCATTGGTTTTGCGACACATAGTGTAGTATAACGAATCAACTTGCATCTCATATGTTCGGCTCTAATTCACCCGGGTAAACTCGAATTACCGCTTGTATATGCTAGAAGCAATCTAGTGTGTCGATACAACAAACACATTTTCATATCCAACACGATGGCTGCTGAGGGTCAGATCCTTTATATAGTGATGCTGTATCAGGGCTGCGAACTTCGTCGGACCGGTCGACATCCGAGCCGCTGACTTATCAAAACTGTCATATACAGACCTGCCCATTCGCCCACGGCGCTTCCAGGTCCATGCATCCAAACTGCCACTCGTCTACAACTGCGATCGAGTAATACCCCTCCTGCAACTTGCCATCTACCTTCACACCGAAGAGCCACTTAATCTGCTGCGAATATTGCGGAGTTGCCATGTCCTGGAAGCGTATGCGACGGCAGCTCTATTCAAGCATTCCACCACAGTTTCCAACCGCTGCTTTGCTCCGGGTTCGCATAGCTAACTAGCTAAAAATGCAGGGCTGGCGCCGAAGTATACACATGCCGCGTACTACCTCCAGGCAGTCTGTGCAAGAAGAAGAAGTTATTATTAAAACAAGAGGAATAAAAAGATAAGCTAGAGACAATGGTCCAGCAAGTCGACGTGTTTACTTGCGGGAGTTGTTCTGCAGGGGCCATACGGCGCCATCTGACTTGATCGATCCGGCATCTCATATAAGATCCTGGAGCGGGCGCCCTGGGTCATTGATGAATGGCCTCACGGAGGCTTATCACATGAGGGAGATTGCATTCTGTCCCGCGGATCAGGGAGGCAATGGCCATGACATCAAAAGGAACCCACTATTCTGCTGACAAGGAGATCAGAGAAGGGAGCAGAAGAGATAGTTCACGCGAAATTTGCGCTAGGTGAGCCTTCCTCCTTATCTTCTATGTTCGGCCTTGAGGCTCTCTTTTTGTTTTCATTTATGTCCAGACGCATGGACGGGCAGAGACTTGCGACGGAGCTCATAGTAGTTGTCGCAAATCCATGGGGTTTAAAAAAAAAAATGATTGATGTCAACAGCGATGCGGTATGGGAGTAATGGATGTTTATCCACAAAACCGATTTGCCTGCAGATACGCAGAAAAGTCTGTCTTGAACGCCGCCATGGGAAACTTGATGATAGTCCCTCCCTCGCGAACGCGGATCGTTTGCCCAGTTCTATATTGGGTTGCCCCATGGCACGACGGTGAGCAATTGCCCCGTCTGAGGGCCTGAAAGAGCGAGCATATACCATGGAAATAGTAGAAGCGCTCTGGTGGTCGACATACCCCATCGGACAACGTCAGGTCATCTTTTCGCTATCGTTGTCTTCTTGACCGGTGATGTCTGTCATTCCCATTTCTCCAAAAGGTTGGCCACGGAATGAATGTTAGCCTACAGCAAGCGTACAACATTGGCTGGAAGCCGGGAATTTCTGCTTCATATTCTTGTAGACGCGTAATAGCTGAGGGGCCAGAATGCCTGCTAAAAATCTCCATGTAACGCCATGAATGCGAAGTGCCGCCCGGTCCGCGGGGGAAGAAGAACAGACAATCAAATACCTCTAACTTGCGCCAACTAGGAGCAATATGTAACGAACGTTTGTCAAAACGATGAGGGAATATCTACCATGAACTTGCCGGCCAATCTTGGATTTGAATCCTATCTCCACCCCCTATTAACAAGTAGGAGGTCCAAAAAGTTTCGGGCACTAGCTGATAGCAGTTTTGTTGTAGTTATGCCACCGGGTGGGTGCCGATTGTCCAGAATGACACCTCAATCCTCCAGTAGTTACAGTCACTGGCTTGTAACTGATATCTGGAAAGCTACTTAAGAAATAGAAAAGAGCCACGATCTGGGCAGCCAGCCATGGCGCCTGTTCTTTTCAACTGTGCACCTGAAAGGGGAACCGAGAATATGGATGAATAGGGGGGGGGGAAATCTTGAAATTGCCTGGGGATTTCGTCAAGCTCCTCATGGATGTTTCAATCCCGTTCTCATTCTTCCGTAGAACTAGGATGTAGGGGCCTTAATTATTAGTGTACTCGGTACGTTTCTTTAATCTCGGGAGGTTTTGAAGAAGCCTTTGATTTCTTTCAATAATGGTCGATGAGTTTAACTACCTTCCAATCATATCTCACTCTTGGGGAACTATTTCATCCTTGGAAAATGTTTCTAAACAATGAGGGTGACAGCACATTCTAACAATAATAATAATACATCGGTGTCCACTCCATTATTGAATGAATATCTTAACTGGAGGTTCCAGACATTTACTGCGTATTATTTCCCGTTCCTCGTAACGGATTAAATCAATCAAGGGATCAAAATCAATCCCATTTTGGTGGCTGAAAAGGGCCCCCCATCATCTTTGTTCCTCCCTCCCTCAACGCCTCCCCGAGAGCTCACCGATCTCTATTTCGAGTTGAAACATGTTATAACTGGCGGGGGGGAAGGCAGGCGACTATTTTCCAATCAAATAATATCTCTCAAGCCCATCATCGCATGCCACCTGAAGACAGGACTGGCCTGAAGAATAATATTAAATAATAACCAGCCTGGCCACGACCCTGTGCGCCATTCAGCAAAAGCCATCCATCCATCCAGCCAATGCGAGGCGTGTGCGAGCAGGTCGCCATCAAAGTTTGCGGGCTGAAAGCTAAGTGGTCCAGGTCTCAAATGGTGTTTTAACCCATTCTTGAAAATCAGGGGGCAATCAGACCTCTCATCTGAAAAATGATGAAGATGTTTGTGATTGGAAAAAAACCAGGTGGATAAGGTCCTTAAATACCTCCCTCGAAAGAACTCATAAATCTGTCGCCAGAGAAAGCTGTATACTCCACACGCAACTGGTCATATTTCCAATTTCGCCCTCAGTCCGTCGTTCCCCTCAAAACCCTTTTTCCCTGCCGGCGACATGGCCCATTATTGTTTGGTCCAACACGAGGGGGACCAAGGCACACAAGGCACCGGCGAAGATGTCGAGTAAACATCACAGCCTGCCCGAAGCCAATGCCAGGCAGGCTATTATCTCACTTCCTTCTCTCTGGTCAACCTGGGAGGGGTTGGATCTACAGATTTACAGATTTACAGATTTACAGAGGACTGAGCATTCCACTTAGTTATTGAAAAGCAAACATTGGCATCGGATGGGGTCTCAGGATATCATTTTTTTCAATAATAATGAGAGACCTTGATGCTTTTCTGGGGTAACTGTCTGGTTGGTTATTTTGAAAAGATGCGGTCATAAATGCCCCTCTAGCCACCGCTTCTGATTGCGATAGATGCTTCATCCCTTACCCCTGCGATAGGTGAGCAACCCGAGTATAAAACTTCGATTCTTAGTTACTTTTGATGGATATTTACATTTATCGGGATCCTCCCAAGTCACAGCATCCACAGACCTATTTTCATCGCAACGGGCTTGGGCAGGTTGGACTGATGCCCAACGTATCACTTTTGGGCTGCTGTCCAAAACGATGCCTGCAGCGAAAGAAGCTTCAGCCCCATGATTTTTGTTCAAAACAAGACACGAAAGGAATAATAATATTAATATTAAATAATAATAGCAGAGCGATGTATTATTCTAGGGGAATGAAAAATAACAATGAGTAATAATAAGTTAACGAGAGATATACGCTGTACGCAGTAATACGAAATACATAAATAACTATTCAAAGGAAAAAGGAAAAAGGAACCAGGAAGCATTCATTGTATTAAGGTTAACCTAGGAAGCTACCATACCATGGCCTTGGGAAAGGGAGGAGGTCTGGTAGCAGCAGCTGATTGGTCCATGGCCAGGAAACAAGAATACCCTGCCCAGCTGCTCGGGAGCATAGCATGCCGAGTTCTAGGGTTGAAAATCGCTTGATACTTTGATACGAACGAACGCATTAAGAAGCGAGAAGCGAGAAATCGAGAAATCGAGAAATCGATTGGGATGGACAAAGCAAAATGTATCCCCCCTTGGTGTCAGTTGGAGGGGCTAAAAGGAGTCAGCAAAAGGGTTGGGTTATGGGGCGACATCCTGGAGCAGTAATAATAACCAGTCAAACTTTACAAATCATACATTTCACCTGATTCTCACTCCTGTTTTGATGTTGTTCTTCCTTCCTTAAGACTTACCGAAGAAGCTGAAAGCAAGACAGGAATACTCAAGCAAGCCACCACGACCCCTCTAAAAGCCAAGTGGGGGGACGGGCAAAGGTAACTATGGCAGGAAGTTCTTGATGATCGAGAGAAAGAGCAGAGAAGGAGCCGGGGAACGATCTGCTGGTGATCTCTATTGATTTACGCTGTAGCGTTGCCTTTTTATTTTTTATTTTTTATTTTTTTTCGTTTTGTATTTTTTCCACCCTCCGATCTCTCCACTGTTTTTGATATCTACGACGAAAGAGAGCTGAAGTTCTAGAAGTGGTCGATTGGAACGTGGTGAACGGAGAGCCACATGCCATCCCATCCCCTGTCAGGGGCAAGGTCGACAAGAATGCGCCCCTATCAATAATCACAAGAAGACCACAGTCTGTTGACTCTCTGCTGTTTAGCCCCAATTGGCGTCTGCCCAGTTAACCCTATGTGGAGCTAGAATAGGAGACATCCATCACAAGACGAAAGAGTGGGGATTCGGAAAAGGCGCTTCCTTCGCCTTTCGGGGGTTGTTGGATTTATTTGCTTGGAAGTTGAAACGAGCCTGCAGGCGGCGAACGGAACGGGGGTGAACAGCGGAACGGCTGCCTGCCTTCCCCGAACCCGCGACCAGGGCGGTGGTATTTCCCCCCCCCTGTCTGGCAGTGTGGCACCCACCGGCTGCCACCAGGGAATTGGTGATGATGCAAGAGAGGGCGCAAGAAGCGAGAGATTTTTTATTTTAGGAGCTGAGGCCCAAGACGGGGGATGAGGGAGGCTGTTCACCCCTCCCCCATCGTAGATAAACCCCCACCTAACTACCATTGAACCCAGGCAGAGCGTAAGCACGAGCGAGCATGGCTTTCTGTTGCTAGGGGAAAAAAGGGCGGAGGTCTTCAAGACCACGATCTTCCCAGGAACATGGAAAGTGGGCTGTATAGACATTTTATTTCCATCTCATTCCATATGCTCCCCCAATTCGTATTTTGTTTCCCGCTCCCTCGACGTTGGGAAAAGGGGTACATATTGTTCTCTAGCCCAACACTGAAGAGAGCATTTTCCCTGATGCCAAAATAGCGGTATTTTTTTTCTCCCCCAGCGATCTGCCAACGCTCCCCCTCCCACCGCTTCGAGGTCCACAATTGTGGGCTGTTGAACTTGGCAGGGATGCAAAGCTCGATTGCACAGTCTTGGTGTCTCTTGTCTGGCCAACCACTGGACATTAATGCGACGACTGAGCCGGATTTGCTTACCCCTCAGACAGACGCCGTCGTTATTGGAGAACCCAAGCGTCTTGGATCAGGCGGAGTTTCTCGGGAAATAATACGCTGCGTATACTCGTGAAGAGCAACCTGTTCCGTTTTTTCTATCATATCTCATCATCAATAGCTGGCAACCAGATGGGCTGGTTAGCAAGGAACGGTCTTTTATCATTTGCCCAGATGAAAAGGTGATGTCGACGATGAAAGAAACGTTGTAGGTACAGTAGCAAGCAAGACTTGACATCCCCATATATCGGATTAATAATATCTTCCCCGTGCATTCTAGCAGATCTGCATGGGCAAGCTGGTTGTCTGAAGCTTGAGCAAGTTGAAAAAGCCACTTTGGGAAATCCAGGGATACTCAGCAGAAACACGTGGGGAAGGGACTGGCGGTGGCTTGTATTGAAACGTGGAATACAATACCGTATTGTGACACGGTATCGCGTACAGGATGTTCTTTTTCGTGTAATAGTTTCATGCCCCTTATGAAAGGGGTACATATATATATATGTATGTTGAGACAGCAAGAGAATGCATGCGATATCAATTGTTCACGGACGTAGGTTACCTAAATTTGAACTGTCAGCTGTGCTCATTACCAATTTGATTTTTATACTTTTATATATAGATAGATAGATATATTAAGAAAAATGCATCCACCATCTGCGTGACAAGAGGTTTGGAAGGTTGATTGATTCGCTTCACGATCATGATAGAAATAGCAAAGAAAGTACCAAGCAAGCAAAAAGTCATTTTCCTCTCCGAAAACTAAGTTCCTCATCTCACAAACAGCGCACAGAACAAGAATAAATAAACAAATTGCAGGACGGTGACTTGCATTTCCCTGCATAGTGAGGCTACGCTTCCTTCCTTCTATGCGGGAGTCGCCATGACCCGGAAGAGACATTATTGCTCTTCTTTCGCACTCAACAGTTTCCACATCCTTATCAAAAGGGTAAGCCCATGCTTGTGTTGCCCTCGCTTCCTGAGCGGTTCCCTTGCCAGAAACCAAAAAACGCCAAAAGCCAAAATAAAAAATGTTCCAGCCATGCATCCGCTATGATCTGACCCGACGGAGCTCGATATGGACCATCTCAGAACACAAAATGAAACCAAAAAGGCTCCATACCCGATAGCCTGGGTTGCGGGATCCGGCCAGTTTGTCGCCAGCGTCACGACTAAGGCTTATTCTGATTTCATCGTGGGTCCATAAGACCTCGATTTCTCATGTAATAAAAGTAAGTAAAACTGTCCAGACTGGATTAGAGTTTTTGGAGGAGGGATGTCAGCCGCGTTTTCCCCGCTTAAAATGATAAAGTGTCAGACAGACACATCATACGAGAGCCGTTTGCGCGAAATCCCTCTTCGTCTGAGTCGCAAAACCGTTTTTTATGGGAAAGTTGATCACCGTTGATCTTGCTTCCCACCTCAGCCTCTGGCGACGTCGCCTTCCGAACCCCGAGTCCTCTGATCTGTGGATCACTGCGATCAGTTCCGTCGTATTCTGCACCCCGCATTTATCGAGGGGGTGAGTGAAAAGGGGGGTGAGCCGGTCCTCTCGGTGTGAGATTTTGGCAGGCATTCGCAAGACTTTTCAATTTCTGAATCTCTGTCTATCTCATGTGTCCACCAGTGGACTTTGCGCGGGGAGGGGTTAAGGAGGCACCAACAAGAAAGTATGAAATGGTGTCTCCCAGGATAAGTATCCCAGCAGGAGCTAACTTAGTTCATAGCAAGGTGCAAGCAAGGTGAGTCCCGACGGCTTTCCGCTCCCTGTTGGTCGGAAAGGATGAGGCGAGAATCTTGGAAAATGTCAAGGCGAGGGTTGAAGGACTGAATATTATTCGTCCACATTGACTAGTGAAAAAAGCGTTCAAGCCAATGGGAGAAAAAGCAATTCGTATAAAAATCATAAAAATCACTTGGGGAGTGATATTCCATATCACGCGCGTCTTATCAAGTTAAGAGGAAATGCGCCTTTGAGATACCGTTCATTCATCAGTTCGTGACTCGGGAGCGTTCGGTAAGTGAGAGAGCAGTTGTGAAAGGAAAAGAGATACTCATTTTGAGCAAGCCAACTGCAGGATTCTTCCTTGCACCCAAGCCGCACTTGAGCAATGATCGATGACGACTTGCTACGGGAAATAAATGGCCAGTACTCCGTAGTTGAAGCAGCATATTGTGCGTACGCTCAAAAAACGAGAGAGCAACCAGCTAGTTGGTTGCCCCTCGCTGAGTGGCTGAAATTCCCTGCCCCGAACGAAAAGTTAGCTCCAGTAACCCGACATGATAGAGATTATCAACAGTGATTTTGTCGCTTGTGGCTGGCATCTCGAAGTCACCGGCCGGGGGATTTCGCGGCCTGGTCGTTTCCCTCCCAGCGACGCTGAGGGGTCCTTTCTGGGATTCTTCGGCTGTTTACTATTTAGCCATCGCTTTCAAGCTAGTCAATAATTGTATCCTTAAGATCGTCAAGTCTTCGACGGAGGGATTCATTCCCCCATCTGCTCGGTAACGTTGCTCAGTAGTCCATGAGGCGGGAACCTTAGAAGCTGCTATGGTCTACCCCTATATTTTCGTTAGTGGCTCCCTAAAATTATAGGGCTCTGCTAACCAAAATACTGAGGGGTCATTGAGATTTTGATGGATGTCAATTCATACAGATTCTGAATGATTCAAAAATAACATTTTGAAGCTCAGAAAACTGAGAATATAG
The DNA here is from genome assembly GCF_000003855.2 of Blastomyces gilchristii SLH14081. Lineage (NCBI taxonomy): Eukaryota > Fungi > Ascomycota > Eurotiomycetes > Onygenales > Ajellomycetaceae > Blastomyces > Blastomyces gilchristii. Next base: position 507,059 of record NW_003101660.1, on the reverse strand, counting down.
AATGGTTTTTAATAATATATCTCACTTATGTTTTCTATTGAAATATTTGAATAATAGAGTGCGGGTTAGAAGTAAATGACCACCCAGTATTTTGGTTAGCAGAGCTCTATAATTTTAGGGAGCCACTAACGAAAATATAGGGGTACAATGTTAGACTGCAGTACACGGCGCAGACCGCCTCCCTCCCTTGGGCTCGATTCCCCCACTTGTCTGCTGGGCTGGGGTCTACTAGTTAGCGTCTTTCATGCAGAGTGGAGAGGCTGCTAACTATTATTCATCATCATCTTGGCGGCTGCTAGCCTAGGTGGATAGCTAGAGCAATACAGAGTTTCCTGATCCTCTCCTTTTGCGCCTGTCTCCACGCGGTATGTTAGAATGAAGCCATACTAAGGTTCTGCTCATAGAGAAACTCGTGCGGGAGACTTGTATCAGCCATCTGGTCGTGGTGGTATTTCCCAAAACAGAGGGTTTATTTCCCAGCTGGTTGCCCAAGTTTATCTCTCTGCGCTTCGCCGCGATTGCGAACAAGGGTGGATTCCCCAATAATCAACTGCTGATGTTGAAGGAAAATCCCTAGTTTTGCTGCGGAAAACGGTTGGAGAAGCTGATAGCACTAGTAGTATGGGCAATCACATCACCACGCTTGACGATACGAGGGAGGTGGAGTGTACGGCCGCAGGAACCTTGGAACTCTTTCGATGGTTCCAGGGCGAAGGCAAAAAGAAAGGCTTGAAGTTGGTGGTGTCTGCCCGCCAATAATATATATCAAAAGCACAATGGTCAAAGCAGACCTGACAAGCTTGGTCTATCCGATCCAACGGCGGTTGTTGTGTTTGTGTTTGTGTACGGAGTATTATTAATTATTATTGATCTTGCACGCATGTAATCGCGTATACCAAAACGCGTATACCGGTATGGTATGTACTGTATAGAAGAACTATGTACCAATACCATCTCCACCGCTGTGGACAAGCAGCGCCCCTAAGGGAAAGCTATCGTAACCAGGGCCCCGACAGCATTTTAGTAGAGTTCACCATGAATGACGGACACTGCGCCTAAAGCGGGCCCTGGAGAACTCGTCACCAAAGTGGAGTTTGGCGCACGATGCTGGGGTGGAAATGGTGCTAGGAATTGGTGAACATTTGGGAACTTGAAAACCATCGAATCTCGCGCAAATCTGGCGTAGGCCTCTGAAAGATCGAGTTCCAACTTTCGTTGACAGGCCCACAGGGGCAAAAGGGTAGTAACAAAAAAAAAAAAAAAAAAAAGAAAAGAAAGGGGTAGTGGATAGATAAAGACGCGGAAAAAGGCTCCCGACAATCTGGTTAATTATGACAGAGAGCTGGGATGCGAACAGACAAAACAAAAAGAGCCCAATGAATGCTGGGAATAGTTACAGGAAAAAAAAGGCAAAACTCCAGCACAAGGGTGGAGCAGAAATCATGAGAAAAAAAAGGCAGCAGAAAAAGCAATAACAGGAGAAAAAGAAAATACAGATCAAATGACAGACGGCCATTTGATCTTATTATTATTATTATTATTATTATTATTATTGACAGGCGATGGATGAACAAGGGCGGCGGGCAGGCTGTAAATGTATTACAGTGACAACCAGGCAGCTGGTAATATATATATACTGTACTGCACCGGTCAATTGGCAATTGGGCATATAATTGATATATAATTGATATATATATCACTTTGGGCTGCCAGGCGCTCACTGCTGTACTGTACATGAACATGTACATGTACTTTACATTGCTGTACTATACTGTACTGTTTACCATACTGCCCTTGTATTTACAGCCTGTTTCTCCTTGAAGCTTCAACTTCTCCTTTGCTCTCAATTCCTCCTGGCTTCAATTCCCTCCAGCCCACTTTATATCCCAGCGCTTGAAAGTGCTTGTGTTGTGGTGGGAAGAAAAAGTGAGGATATCCCAGCTGCTGTCCTGGTCGGTCTGTCATTGTTCTCATTATTAGATATATATATATTACTATACTACTACTACTACCTTTTGTTCCTTGGACCGTGCTAGGTTTTTCCTGGCCTGGCATTTATTTGCTGGTCTCTTCGCCCTGCCTGTCCTGCCTACAACAGTATCCGCCCACCACCACCACCACCTCCACCTCCACCTCCACCACCTCGGTCGGGAACACACATCTCCCCCTCCGCTTCAACCCTCCCCATTTCTGCCGTCCAACCCCTCTGCGCATAGTATTCCATATCGACGCAATCTCTAGTACTTGCTATCCAGCTCTGCAGCACCGTTTGTTGAACCAGCCGGTTCCTGCGGGAAACTAAGCGGGACCAGTGCAAGCATTTTAACTTCCCGAGCCACAACCAAGGATTCGAAAAGCGAAAGCGAATTGTGACGTCCCCGAACTGCTGGGCTCCTCAGCGCTTTGTTGTCAGGCTGTTGCAGGTAATGATAGAATCTCGGTTTCCTTTATAAACGCTTGTTTCCCTTCTCTCCTCTTCCGCCGGTTAGATGTAAGAAACTGATCTCTCTCCCTTTTTTTTTTCCCTTACAATTTAGTTGTACTTCGCAGCAAGCAGATTGGATTATATCGGCCCATGTACCGTGACAGCAAATATTTCTTGTTAGCGGCAAAAGAACCAAATCTAGGATATATTCTACCGTCCTTGAGATTCTCTAGACCCCTCCATCTCGCTCTCAAACCGGGAACGGCTCTGTAAAATCGCCATGCTGCTAGTTTTGCGTGTTTTGTGTGTCTGATGCTGGATATTTTACTCTGCTAGAAATTGATTATTGAAGGCCAGTAGATGGTCTGGGGCTTGGTAAGCCGATTGAAATGATGGAAATGGCAACAGAGGACAAGTCCAAAGCGCACGTTTTACCGGCGTCCCAACCTGGTCATCGGTTGCCCGCCCCTCCTCGGGGCCATTATGAACCCGGGTGGCGCCCATATAATACTTATGACGGCCCCAACCCGGAACATCATGGTGAGACCCCGCGTGCACCACCTGTGTACATGGCTTCGGCACGTACCAACCCACATGCACCTCCCGAAATGTCGTATGGACGACCAGGTAGTATCTCAGCTCCTCCTCCCCAGGCTCCCACTGAGTCCCACCCACCCACTGGCTCGTATCGGCCCATGAACGGCTCCCAAGAGCAGGCGCAGCACCCGCAAGCACCACCGCAACAAGCTGGACCTGGACCTAGCAATTTCCAACAGCCACGGATGGGATACCCTCCGGATGCGCGCCATCTCAACGGCGAAACTCAAGGAATACCGATGTACACCCATGGTGATCCAATGCAACCAATACCTGCCTCACAACCGTACACCTCTGGAGGACATGTACCTCCTACCCCAGGATTGTATGATACGAGTAGTTACTTTCTTGCTCAAGCTGGAATGCCTCTAGCGAACCGTCAACGAAGGACGACGCGAGCTCAGCAGGTAAAATACCCATTTTGCCCCTGTTTGATTAGAGCCATCTGACGGTGGTCTAGGCTTGCGACCAATGCCGCTCACGGAAAGCGAAATGCGATGAAGGTCGACCGGCTTGTAGTCATTGCAAAGAAAATAATGTTCCGTGCGTCTACAAGGATGTTCCTCCTCAGAAGTAAGTTTTATATAGTTGTCTCAATCATCCCAAACAAACAAAGGTTTATAGGAGCCTGACGTGAAACTGTTTGCAAAGGCAAGAGAGGTCGACTCAGATCATCATAGAAAGAATAGACCGACAGGAGGAGTCAGAAAAGGCTGCAAGAGAAGACTTGATGACACGACTAAATGAGATGAAGGCTCTTTTAGCTGGGGTCAAGTCGCAAATAGATGCTATGGCTGGTTCTACTCGCCCAAGAAAACAGAGCCATCTGACGCCGTCCCTCGCGAAGGTGGAGGCAAATGCGAATTTTATCGCAGCCAATCTCAAATCACCAGAAAAACAAACCCCGGTTGAGCGTCTAGACAGCGACGAAACTCGGGTTTCCGAGGATTACATGAAAGAACTGCACGGTTCTGATGTTGGCGAGCTGTCAATACCAATTGAACATACGACTGCTGCCCATAAGCTACTATTATGGCCATCTATTCAAAAGCTGCTCCCTGAGAGGATCGATGCCGATTATGTGATGCAGCTGGAAGAAAATCGTGGTCCCCTCAGGTTGTATGGTATTGGAGAGGGCGATGACACTTTTGCGGAGAGCCCAGTTACTTCACATACAACCCTAGAGCAAGACCCTACTATTGCATCTTTAGCCAGTGCAAATGTATGGGGCTCGGGTTTTGGATTTCCTTCTGGATTTGACACCAATAGATTCTCCATGCAACCGCATCCAGGTGGATTAACTCCCTACGGTACCTTGAATCTCGAAGCGGACACTATTCAAAGATACTATCAGAGTTATCTAGATAACATGCACGCTCTCCACCCATTCCTTGATGCATCGGCATTGCACCAGATGGTTTGCAATTTTGTTAACAATTACAGCCCTCGCAAACCCGCTTTCTCATTCTCACCTCAAATACCACAAAGCCATAACGAGAGAGTAGCTGCAATACCCAAAGGTAAAAGAAAACGATCCGCCGAAGTGGCCTTTGAAGTAACCCCAGAATCGATTCCTGAAAACACTGGAGCTCTCAGCACTGTAATCCACAAGTCTTTGGATAACGCTGTTGTCCTTCTTGTGTTGGCTCTGGGCTCAATATGTGACGTTAAAACAGTTATACCTGGGCCATTGAACCGGAGCAACAACGCACAATCCCCTTTACAATATCAACAAATTACCACAACTTCCCCGACCCTATCCGATTCCGGGAAACTGTCAGCATTCCATCCTCCAAATGAAGAGTTTTTTCCATTGTCAACGGGACATCACCGAAGATTTTCTGCTGCAGCACATCATTCTACAGATTCCTGGAACTCAACGGATCAATCTGACCCGCCGTTGCGAAACTTGGATATCATTCCTGGCCTAGCATATTTTGCGTTGGCGTCAGATATTCTAGGTGATGTGCTAGGTGGTGGTGGTCTGAAACACACGCAAGCTTGCTTGCTCGCGGCCCTGTATACTGGGCAAGTCGCGCGCCCCTTTTCAAGCCATGCTTGGATATGCGAAGCTGCTCGGGCTTGTCAAATTCTTCTCCGACCGTAAGCCACCATCTTTTCATTTATAGAATACCCCAAGTATAGATGGATGGACTGACCTGTGTCTATTAGCCGCACATTTGATCGTATACCGAAGGGAACGCGCCAGAAAGAGCTAATCAACTTTGCCTTTTGGACGTGTCTACAGCTTGAAAGGTACAGCCACGAACGGTTCCTCGATTCTATTTACTTGAAGCTCATATATTTTAGTGACATTCTCGCCGAACTGGATCTTCCGGCTAGCGGGATAAGCCGCTTCGAAGATCGGGTTTATACCGAAGCTGGTCTCTTCATAAGTACAAATGAACTACAGACCCCCGATCCTCTTACCATGATTTACTATGTTGCGCAAATTCACTTGCGGAAAGTTTTGAATCGAGTCCACACGGAGTTATACAAAGCTGAGAGTATGTACTCTAGCTTTACAGCCGATGTTTCGTAATTCGCAAAGTGAATGACGAGCGAAGACTAACGTAATAACGTGTTCACAGCACCTGAATCTAGGGGACGAAAAGTATCTTGGTCGACCAAAGTACAAGAAGCCCTAAGCTGTAATCTCGAAGCATGGAGAACTGGACTACCAGACAACATGCGATGGGAGGAAACCGACCCCCCTTCTGACAATATTATCATCGCACGAATGCGGGCGAAATACTACGGCGCTCGCTATATTATCCATCGACCCTTACTCCACCATGCCCTGCACCCCATGGCCAAATCTCTTCCAGGGACTGCCAATTCCGTCCCATCACCCAGCGCTTCAACTGTGTCCAGTTCACAGTCACAAGCGTCGCCGCTGTCGGCTAACCCAGCTCATCTTCCACACGGTATGGAGCGGCTCACGAGTGATATGGGCCCCCCCAGCAGGCCAGTGGTGCACTCCGAGAACCAACACCTGTCTATCAAAACGCTTGATTCGAAAATCCGTAAGGCTTGCCAGGCGTGTATTGACGCGGCAATACAGAGTACGATAGCATTTGATGGCGTCGCGGGACGACCGGTTGTCACTAATATCTTTGGAACGGCACACGCGTAAGTTCAAAATAGCACACTCCGAGTTATTTCAAATACATTTTAGCAAAAATCCTGACGGAAAAAATTAGGCAATATGGAAATATGCTCGTTTTATCCGCAACCTACATGTCACCCCTGTCACAGCTCGTGGACAGAGAAACTCTCCGAGCATTGCTAGACCGCACAATCAACTTTCTATTACAAAGCCGGCATATTTCCCCGACCCTTAGTAAAGATGCCGAAATACTGACGTTAATTCGGCGAAAAATATTTGATACTCCGACCACAAGTTTTTCGTCCGTTGAGGGGTGACCGAAGTCACCATCGCCATTTCTATTATTGGCGGTTCTTGTGGTGCTTTTCTCTCTTCCTTCTATTTTCGCTATACATATTCTCCCATCTATATTCTCCATACTTAGTCATATTTTTTTAACTTAATTTTTTTTTCATTTCGCCATGAATTCTTTTTTCCCTTCGGGTTGACGTTGCTGATTTAGTCTATATATTTCTCTTTTGCCTATGCGCTCTCCCTTTTTCTCAGTCTATTTTGTTTTATTGATGTTCAAAAGATCTTTCTATTTTTCTCTTTCAAGAGCTACGTATGTACATGTTTTCTGTTTGGTTTAGCTTCCTGTTCTGCTCTTTTTCTTTTTTTCTTTCAAATACTGCGGGATATCCACTTCCTGTTTTTTTTTCTTTTTTTCTTTTTTTCGATTCACGAGACCCTTCTGGGTCACAAGTTTGGCGATGTGATAGTGTTCAACCCTTTTTTTCTTTTCATTGTTGCCTTTAACTCTACACCGCTCTCGTTATTATCTACTGGCCTATTTCTTTGTCCTCAGGGTGGTGTGATTTTGAATTTGGTTTTAAATTTTGGTTTTAGTTTTTCGTTGGCTGTTTGTTTTTTTGGATCTTCCTTGGACTCGAGGGGGACTTGTTCATCTCCATATTTCCCTCATCTATCATTTCATCATATATATGGATATATTCCTGTCCATTGGGCGGTCGTTGTGATCTTATATATTATTTTACATATACTTGAACGCGAACCTCTTGGGTTTGAGTTTTACGCGCATTTAGCCTTTTGGTTTATTTGATTCTTCTTGGTCCATTGGATCCAACGATTGTGTATATTCCAAACGGCGACAATGAGCCCCGGGCAAACGGAGTCAAGACGACAAAATTGGTTTTGAATAGCCCGGTAAGGGAGTTTTTTCCTTTTTTTTTAATTTACCCCTGTATAGACTTGAATACAATAACTACTCCGTAGTGGACACACACTTGGGTCATGCTTCTTGCAAGCCTTATTTGGTCACCCTTTATTATTATTATGATTGAAAAATTATTGGCGAGAATTAACCGAGGCACCAACTGCAGAACGCTTCTTTCTAATTGGGGCTTTGGGACTCGCTATACCCCGTACTACTCCGTACAGGGTTTGTCTGCAGGCTGTTGGTGTCGGCGTTGGTGTGCCGCAGGGATGGAATGCTGGGTACTGGGTAATGAGGACCAGGAGTCTGGGTTTCCATGCATGTACAGAATACAGATTTACTCTTCACGACGTGCACGGCAACTGTCGTGTCTACTACAGTATGCACTCGCCTACAGAGGGGAGGAATACAAGGATGCCGTGGACGGTGGATGTTTCTGGGCCACCTCTGCCGACAGTCGACAGCGGGGAAGCGGTTAATAAGTTTGTTAGTTAGCTTCCAAGGTTTCTTCTCCACAATACGCTAAACAAATAGTTACGCTGTACGGAGTACTCCGTACGGAGTAGTGCTTGCTGGGCAGTGAGCGGCGGTGGTTTGATTCCGCGATCAGACTTCACATGCCCAGGTTCTTTGCTTGTCCCTCGGATCTATGGTATTGCACTAGGATATGATAAAACAGTGAAATATTCGCTGATATTATTTTCTTTGATATTTTACTTTCGTTTCGAGAACTTTTTTTTTTTTTTTTTTTATTCGATTATTCGTTTCGTAGAATCCTGTGGCCTTTTATTAGTTATCCTTGTATCAACTGCACCCCTTTCAAACTAATAATGGCATCTCGCCGTTGGCCATCCCGTGAAGGTAAGGACAAAGGGGCTTGAGATGCAACCCCTCATAAAATCCAATTGACCGCTAACAAATATCATCCGTAAAATAACAGGCTTCACAGCCGATGTCGTAGGCCACCTCATCAAAAGTACCGCCCTGGCCCCATCTCTCACGCTCCCTCTTTACCTCCTCTCCCAATACACAGCCAAGGGCAGAGCAGTTGCCGCAACCCGGCCACAGGGTCTCAGAGCTCTCAAGTACCTCCTAGCGATCGGCCTCGTCCGCAGCCTCAATGGCTTGATAAACCGATACGCCCTCAACCATGGCACGTCAGACACGTACAACTGGAAACAAGAAATCGCCATCGTGACCGGTGGCAGTGACGGGATCGGGCGACGGGTGGCCGTCCTCCTCGCCGCGCGCGGCGTCAAAGTGGCCGTGCTGGACATCCAGCCGCTGAAATACCACCCGCCCGCCAACGTGCGGTATTTCCAGTGTAACATCGCGTCCGTCGAAGCCGTCGCGGCAGCCGCCGCGGAGGTGCGCGCCGCGCTCGGCGAGCCGACCATCCTCATCAACAACGCCGGCATCGCCTCGGGCCTGACGATCCTGGACGGCACGGAGGACAGCACGCGCAAGCTCTTCGACGTCAACACGCTCTCGCACTACTGGCTGGCGCGCGAGTTCCTGCCCAAGATGATCGAGCGCAACCACGGGATGGTGGTCACCGTTGCGTCGCAGGCCGGGTATGTGGTTAGCGCGAACATGGTGGACTATTCGGCGACGAAGAGTGCGGCGGTGGCGTTCCATGAAGGGTTGACGACGGAGCTGGTGACGCGGTATAATGCGCCGAAGGTGCGGACGGTGCTTGTGTCGCAGGGCTTTGCGAGGACGTATCTGTCGCGCGATCTGAATGCGGAGAATACGTTTTTTAATCCCCTGCTGGAGCCGGAGACGGTTGCGGAGGCGTTGGTGCAGCAGGTGTTGACGGGGTCGAGTGGGCATATCATGCTGCCCGGTTCGACGGGGTTTTTTGCTAGAACTCTACGAGTGTTTCCGTATTGGTTCCAGAATCGGATGCGGGATAAGTGTGAGAGGTTAATGAGGCCGCCGAGTATGAGGTAGGAGTGTAATGGTTGTTGAGTGTGTGTGTGTGTGTGTGTGTGTGTGTGTGTGTCAACAAGGATATTGTCAGGGGTTTCCCATGTATGAGTGTGTTTGCAGGGATCAAGATGTCTTTTGCTTCCTTTTTATATATCAGTTCCTTTACGTAAATGCATGTTTTGATAATTATTTTAGGAGCAATAATATCGAAGGACTGGATCCGGATTTTAATCGTATCCCTTGAGTATCCCCTGAACGAGTCAGCTACTTGCACGCCTATGATATGGGTTAAAAAGGCAAGTATTAATGCGTCTCCAATTGCTTGCTCTCCCCGTGAAAAACTTTCTGCTCTACCCTTCGTACCATTAATTTTTATACACCTAGGTAATCTAATATCGGTAATAAACATAACTGATTCAACAGGCTTTTCTTTGAAAACCCTGTGATAACGTTCTATGCAGTCAGCATAGAGCCCCCTAGACGACCATATCCAAACTGCGAAAGAGGGATAGAGAGACAGGCACCGACGCACTCGATACCCAAGGTTACGGCCAAAAATGCCTCCTATTCCACCGACCTGAATAAAGCACTCTGAAAACAACAAAACCACCTACGGACACCACAACCAGCGCTGCAAACATCCAATACGAAGTCCAGAACCCAGCAGAGGATCCAGCCTCAATAGGTGTAGCTTCCGGGCTAGGTTTTAGTCTATCACCCTCCCCATCCGCCGGCCTTGCGATGGGCGCTTTGATCCAACCCCTTTGATCAGCGGCCACGATACCCTCATGCCAAGCATCCGCAATCGACCTATACCCGTCATCAGTCGGATGAATACCATCAGTAGCATTAATATGTTGAGCGGTAACCCTCGCCAGATCGACGAGGAGCACATGTTTCCCAGCCCTGTTCCGTTGCGCTATGACAGCGGGCAACGCGGCATTAAACGCAACTTTGCGCGCTTCGCGATTTGCGTCTAGCATGGGTGGAATGGTCGCAACCAACACGACGGCGTCCGGACAGGCCGCGACAATATCGTCGACGACGCGCCCGAGCACCGTTGGCGCGTCTTTCAGATTGATTTTGAAGACTACGTCGTTCGTGCCGGCGAGGAGGAGGACGATGCTGGGGCGCTGGGCGTAGTTGGGCTTTCCGGTGTCGCCGACGGGGCCGATGGGGAATCCCTTGTGACCCTCATGGCGGTTGTTGCTCATGGAACCGTGCTTTTCACGGCCGATGTATTCTACCTTGTTCCCGCCGGAGAGAAGGAGGTTGTAGAGTGGTAAGCGATATCCATTGCCATCGCTGCTGCCTTGTCCGTAGGTGATTGAGTCTCCCAGGGGTAGGATTCGTAGGTCGACGCCTCCAGCAATGGCTTCGCTATTTGAGACTTGAGAGAGATATATTAGTGGTTATCTTGCTTGAATATTTCGCTCCCATTTCCGAGCCCAAAAAAGGATTACGGCGGTCCGGTGCTGGAGGAACTCACCACAGCTCAGAGCGAAGAATGACAATGATAATATACACACATTGTAGAACCACCTACAGGATGACAACATAGTAAGTAACCATCAACAGACAGCTGTTTTAACGGAGTTGCTTGGATGGATATAAGAATAGCACAGGCGGGGGGGGAATGAATTGGAGAGTAAATTAGCGCCAGGAGTCTAACGTTATCAAAGCCCATGCTGGCAGCCGTCCAAGCCGCCTGCTGTACGGTAACTACGCCGCGTAGAGGCACTTAGGCAGGCGATCAATGAAATCGATTATTCGATTTTCAACTCCTCGGCGGTTGCATCTGGCTTCGTCTCGTCCATCTTCATCCCCCAAATCCCGGTGATTGGTGGTGTCAAAGCAGATGATAGCTGGTGAGAGCCGTCAGTAGAGCCAGGATTTAGAGCCAGCGGATTATTCTCATGCCGCTTATTCCTCGAGAGTAGTCCCAGAAATCCCTGGATGTAACTAAATTTGCCAGCATCGCTTACCATTAGGACGACGATGGGGCAGACACGGGATAAATGAAAAAAAAAAAAAAAGCTTGAACAGGATAAGAGTCCTGGGACTCTGTCATCAAACCTCACCCTTTCAGCTGCAAGCTTGATCAGATAGTGTTAGCCAAAGCGAATAGTTCCTGGATGATATGTCTGATACTAGGAGGATTTTTTTTTTTTTTTTTCTCTCCCTGTTTCAGGAGAACCTTGATGGATTTGGGAGCATTTCAAGGATTTTGAAATGCATACACATATATACCCATATGTATGTATGTAGTCTGACGATCTGTCGATTGGAAGGGAAGATACATACCAGAGGCTCACACGAATTCTCAGGGTGCAATTACAAGACAACCAACCACCACAACCTCCAAGTGAAGATGAGTCTGAGATCGGAGTTTGCGGGTGTGGTGTTGAAAATTTGCAAACTGACGCATCGACAGCATACCCAGGCCTCGAAGTGGACTCGAGGACTGGCTCTAAGTTTGCATGAGAAGCAAGCGCTGGTAAACGAACTGTTGGAAGGACCACAACTTCCGGCGGCTGGTTGGCAAGATAGAAAACGTTGGAGAACGCGGTGGATAATCGGTTGCATCCACGATCCCCCAAAAGAAACTTCAACTAATTATGTTTTTTTTTTTTTTTTTTTTTTTTTTTTTTTTTTTTTTGCGTTTCTCTTTCTTGACAGACCTAAAGAGCCTGCCGGCGCAGATCAACCGATCTCCGCCTAACAAGGATGGCGTTCTCAAGGGGACCAGATTAGCCGCCATGGACCCTCGGAGTGGTGGAGATATTTTTCTATACCACCAAAATTGGCAATGCCAGCCTGCGCTATATCACTTCGAGCCCAGAACGCGTGTGGCAGGAACTCTCCCACTCGACGATGCGATGCTGCATACTCCGATCGCAAGCACATATACTGATTCCAACGGCATTATAACTGTCAGTTATGGTTATACGGACCATGCCTTCGCCGCGGCTCGCTGTCTGATGTCGACTTGCTAATCGTGCTAATCTTGCCAATAGTGGTGGCTATTCTACTTGGATAAGTCGAACGTGATCCAAAATATCTACTCACGGGGTAATCCCACAGACTGGCAGAGGGGCAATATTGGCAGTAAACGGTACACTGTCCCCACTCAGAGCTCCATTGCCTTCGAAGAAGATGACAGGTGGAGTGATGGCTCCGTCTTCCCTAACACAGATGGCCACGGTGGCGCATCCGTATGGTCTCTAAACAGCTACGCTTATCTATTCACACTCCGCAACACCCAGACGATTGATCTCTGGTGGCAAGACTACAACAGCCAGAGCGTAGACAGGAACAGCTGGCAACTGGGACCTTCAAGCCATGCCGCCGTCATGGCGAACGCGAGCATGTGTGGGCAATTTGTCTTTGCATACCAGGGCGCCAAGGAGTGGATTCAAGGTAACAATTTCACGGGAACGAGGCCAGAGTTGGTACGGTGAGATACAGCGTATGATATTGTTGGTGGAGGAGGAAGAGGTAGTGACGAGGTCGGTGATACTGCTGCCGCTGCTGCGATGGACGGTATACAGCGTTGAGCTGTTGGTACCTTTTTCCGTCAGACGAGAAGGAGGTACATACATACAATGTTTCATGTATTTTATCAGTCGGAGAGAGGGGAGGTAAGAGAAGCGAAGAGGTACTGGGAGGTAGATAATGCTACTGGTACCGGGGACATGGCATTATAGCAAAGTGCCTATTAGATAGCAGCTTTTCCAATAATAAATAGGGATAGATGGAGGAAAGTTACAGCTCTTGGGCGGGTCGGTCCTTGTATGAGCCACTTTAATATATGTATTTTATTTGTTTTCTACTCCGTATATCAGGATGTATATCTACAGAGCATTGTTCAGGGGCACCTTATACTCTGTGATCAACGGCTGCACTATTCTGCCTATACTCCTTATTTTCAGTTTTATATCCATATTCCTATGCGTATAACCAACCTATTTGTAATATTATTTATTGTAATATTATTTTAAATTTAATTAATATACACACGTACGTTGTGATGTTATTCCCATTCCCATTCCCAGCCAGCCACAGCCTTGTCACGTTATCCCTCCAAAGTCGCCACCCAAAGACCAACCACCACCAAACCTTCATCTTCTCTCCTCCATCTCCCCATCTCTCCCCATCTACAACTCTTCATTTCCATCTTCATTTCCCTTTCTTGTGTATATGTATCGTTTTCCCCGCCCTGATGAATCTATGGCCGTTACGACACACTCTTCTTGTATATTCCGTGGTTGACTTCCCGCGTTCCCCAGGATCCCCAGCCACCCTCACCCGTCAACCAGACTTCCTCCTCGGCAGCCCTAAAGTTAACTTAGATCTTGCGCTAGTTTAACTCATAGCCCGCTGGTAAACAACAAACAAACAATTATTATTAACTACCGCTGGCTTCCCCCCAAGATCTGCCATCTATCGCAATATCTAAACCATATCTACCAAATACCTCTTATCTCTACGATACTCGCGATATTGGTTTAACTTACCCATCACATGCTGACATGATACTCACGTCCCTCTCATAATGCTGCGCAGCCTGCTTGGAAAGGCAATTGACCCGCCCGCCTCCAAGTCCCGCCGCCGCCATAGAGACTCTGACGACGTTTCTACCATTTCTTCTTCTTCTTCCCGCCGTCGCAGAGATGATCACAGCCACCGTTCATCCTCTTCAACCTCCGGGCGCAAGTCTTCTTCCACTGCTACTCCTCATACTCCCCGGGGTGACGACCGGGGTATTGACCGTGTAGGAGGAGACGACCACCAGCATGCGCCTGCTTCATCCGTCCATTCCTCTGGTAGATATGGTCGCGATAGTGCTGCCAGATCAACTACGTCGAGCTATGTGACGGCAGACTCGAGAGAGAGATTCGAAGAGGATTATGATCGCCCCGTCCCAAGGTCTGTAAATGGGCGCAACTACGAGAGAAGCTATAATACGCAGAGCATTGATCACGAGCGCTCCAGGAGTGGCGATCGAGAGGATAGGAGGTATCGAAGGGAGAGGGAGAGGGAAAGAGAAGATAAACCTCACTCGCACCGGCGAGCAAGGTCCGAAGTCATTGTTAATAATCCATCTGAATATTCCCGCAGTCGAGCTAGGCCAATGCCACCGTCATCCGGAAACCAAGAGTTCATGGCGGAAATCTCACAGCCTGGATTCTCACAGTTTCCTATGCAATATGATAATACCTTTCCTGGAGCAACGCCTGTAACCGGACCCTCTTCAGATCCCCATCAAATACCTACTTCACATCCTTCTTCTTACCCGCCTCAGCAGTTCCCTGTCGGCCCGCCACTGGTGAATCCAATGGTTCCAACTCCGGCTCCTGCCGCAGCTGCTGGGGAGGCGGCGGAGTATTATGGAGACCAGGGACAGTCAGTAGCGATGCAGCCTGGCGTGAGGCCTAATCCTCCATCCCTCATTGTTGGAGCTGAACCGCATTTAATGGCTGCTTCGTCAACGCCAAATCCCCCCGCTGAACCATCGTCCATGGGACAGGTGGGCCAAGCAGCCGACTTTTATGGCGATTCTCCACCAGATGTTACTAACCAACAGCAGCAACAGAGCAATGGCTCCGGCATACCTGTCCACCATCTGCCGGAGAGACCGCCTAAGCCATCCAAACCGTCCAAACCAGGGGCATCAGGCAAACCGCCAGTGGCTGCTGCGGTGGCAGCAGGGGCAGCAGCAACTTATGGAATCGGCTCACTGATTGGAAGTTCCAATGCCCACCACCCTGCATCTCCATCGGCTTCTTCTCACCATGAATCAGCACCGCACGCCCCCCAGCAACCATATTATCCCCCGCCCAATGGTGCACGTCCACCGAAACCCAACAAGCATCATTCCATGCCTGTGGTAGGTGCTGCTGCACTGGGCGCTGCCGCTGGGTACGCCGCTGCATCAAGTCACACGCCTGCTTTCCCACAGAGACCGAGCACTCATTCAGGTGTCGCACACCAACAAACCTTCCCAACGGTCCACGCAGGCCAACCGGGTTCGTTAGCCTACCACCAACGCCACCATGGGCCATTCAGAAAGTTTATAAATTTCTGGAAAGACCCAGAAGCTGTCGCGCAATATGAGGAATACTCCGAATACATCGGCATCTGCAAGTATTGTTTCGAACCCGGGACTACATCAAAACATGCCCCACGTAAACATCGCCCGTCTAGACGTCGTAGGTATTCTGACGAGTACCGGGATAGCCATGCCAGAGTGGACAAGCTGACTAGATACCCGTCGTCATCTGGTGACGAGAGCCGTCGCAAGAGATCTAACAAGAAATCTTGGCTTGCGGATGGTCTTGCTGGTTATGTTGCCAAGACTCTTCTTTCTGACGGAAGAGACAAGGAGTTTAATGATTCGTACAGTATTCGCTCTGGTCGACCTGCTAGCTCTACGACGAGTACTAGTACTTCGTCTCTAGGGAAGAAGAGTCGTACATCAAAAGGAACTACAAATTACTCAAATCGCAGTCGCTCTCCAATAAGACTTGACCGGGGACATGAAAGAGATGATCGGAGCCGGAATAGTGGTGGTTCTTACGAAACGCCCCATTATGGGGGTGAGAGTCATCTTCGTCGACGTAGCTCGCGCTCCCGATCCAGATCTCATGAGAGGAGCCATTCTGGTTTGAAAACGGCAGCGGCTACCGCCGGAGCGCTCGGTGCTACATCTGTCATATCATCTAGATCCCGACGTAGGAGCCGCAGCAGATCCCCCAAGAAAGCCCGCGGCAGCCGGTATTCGTCCTCGAGCGGATCTACAATTGATATTTCTCGTGACTATAGCAAGCCAGGGTTTGCTGGGCTGGCATCTTTCTTTAGTGCGCCATCTGAGAAACGACCAAAGGTGCATTCGAAGAAGGTGGATTCTAAGCATATGCCAAGCAAGAAGAAGAAGAAAAAGCCATTTTTCAGCTTCTCCTCATCTTCTTCTGAGGGATCATCTGCGCGTTCGTTCTCGTCTTCATCCGATGACGCCGATCTGGCCTTTGGGACAGGATATATCAAAGCACCACACTCTGTGCGTGGTAAACCCCAATCAAAAAGGCGCAATGACGATCGCGGGGTTGATGCAGCCCTGCTTGGACTCGGAGCGACCGCGGTGGGTCTTGCCGCCACTGCCTCCCATATCAATGGAAGACGGAGGCACGATGGTCATTCTTCCACTAGCAGCTCGCACTCGCCACATGCGATCTACACACGTGAGGCTAAGCCTACTACCGCCTCTGAGCGGGTTGATGAAGATGGATGGGAATCCGTATCCGATGAATCCTACCAGTCTAGTGTTGATTCTGCGTTGGCGTACGGTGGACGAGCAGCGTCATCTCTCTCCTCCGACTCGGGCACTTCTAAATGGGGGTGGAGGTGGGGTAGTAAGAAAAAGAGCTCAAAGCCTACAAAGGATCGTGCTCAACGACCGGACTTGGGCCAGAACGCTGAACAGGCCGCGGTTGGAGCTGGATATCCATCATATCAGACCCCTAGCAGCGTGGGTAGCCTGCCGTCTATGCAACATGTTTACCCGACACCAACGCAAATCCCATCGCTGTATGATGTGACGAACCAAAGCTCTTACTCGTCCCAGCCAGACATTCAACCTCAAATACCACCGTTAATGGCCCAAGTACCTGGCCCAGCTCACATCCAACACCCTCAGCCAATAGTCCCAGTATCTCAAGCACTGTATACATCACAGGCAGAACTAGCTCAAACCTACAACGCTCCAAGCGGAGGCCAACCTGCTTTCCCTAGGTCCTCTGGTGGATCCGACGATCGCTATGTCCCTGCCACCGAATCCCACATTGGATACGGAATTGCTCCACTGGTGGAGAAATCACTAAGGGATCGGGACCCCCACCATGACAACAATAACAACCATTCTCCACCGCGCAGTGGGGGTAGGCCTAGCGACGTGCGGAGAAGAGACACTTCCCCTATAATTTCTCACACGCGGGATGAAAGTCCCAGACTGAAGCATGCTAGACGTAGTACTACGTCTCAAGTCCAGTTCGATCTTACGGAGGAGCAGGCAGATAAGGAGCGCCGGCAGTTGCGGTATGAAGAGGAAAGGGAAGCAAGGCGGCGTGCAATGGAGTTCCACTTCCTGGCGGAGAAGGAAAGGATGGAAAGGGAGGAGGATGATCGTAGTGTGGAATGGGAACGGGGCCGTGATCATGAACGTGAACGTGAGCGCCAGCATGGGATCACGGATATCAAACCTTTTGAGAAGGACTCAGCTACTACTGGTAGACGAAGTGATGTGTCTGGTGACTCTGGCTCTTCCTCGTGGGTTGCTCCCCTTGCGGCTGTGGCTGGTGCGGCGACAATCGCATCCTTGGTAAGTGAGTTGGATGATAGGAAACGGAGAGAAGAACGGCGGGAGAAGAGGAGGAAGGAGAGGCGCGGGTACGTAGATGAGAGAGAGCGAGAGATAGAGGAAGAGGAGGAGAAGGACGGTGTTGTATCTGCTGTTGGGCGAGCGGAGGCAGACGACCAGAAGAAGGATCGGGTAGTCGAGACCGAGCCGGACTTTGATATTAAAGACATCCCGACGACGAAGATCCGCCTGGCGAGAATGGCTGTCAATCGTGTTAGGTCATCGCCTGTCTATGACAGTTATGCAGACTATTTCGTCCCGCCAGATGTTCGGTCTAGCGGAGATGAGCACTCTGTTCATTCCCACTCAGACGTAGAGTCTTCGTGCCCTCCTAGTCCTAATATTGTTCTCATCGAACCGCAGAGTGTCCGACTCGAGAGAGAGATGGCGGCAATGTTGGCAGAACAGGAGGTGGTGTCTCACGCCAACCTCCCGTGGCCAGTTCCTCGTCTTAATTTGATAAAACCCACCCCTCCACCGAGCGTTGCGCCGTCTGTCATTGGCGTGGATGGCCAACAGCCGCCGCCCATACCACCCAAGGAGCCCGTGGATGCACAGCGGGACATATCCCCGTCTCGGATGAGCGATCCTGCCATTGATATGGATGACCAGCGCGTCCGCGAGGTTGATGCTGTAGATATCATATCCGAACATGTTAAAGCTGCAGACACTGTGTATGAACCGGAGCAAACACAGCCTACCCGACCAGAACCGCAACAACAACCCCAGCCTCAGGAGGGAATCAGGGAAAGGGCTACTTCGCCACTCGAAAAGGAACTCGATGGACGACAGCCAAAGGCGGTGACTGAAGGCGAAGACGACTCCGTCGATGAAGAGATACCGCGCCACGAGCATATGCCCGGTAGTTTCGGAAATGACTTTGAGTTCGCCGCAACCCTCGCTGCTGGAGCGACGCTCGCCGGGTTCAATTCTGCTGTTGTCACTGAGGATCCTACATATCATCAACGTGACTCGCCGCCTGGCTCAGAAGACGAGGGTGTGTTTACTTCTCTAATTGCAGAGGCGATTCTGGAAGGGCGTGGTAGTCCTGCTGGTGGTGTTGAGTATACTGCCAAGACATTCGGATATGTCGAGGATGGGGAGGTTGTGTCCTCTGATGATGAAGGGTTGAAAAACAAGCGGGCGTCCCGGGCGGGTCGTGGAGAGGAGGTGACGGGTGATATTAGTGGTGATTCGCGAGACTTGACAGAACAGCGTGAGAAGCAGATGGACACTTCTGCCATTAGGCCAGTTGCTGAAGAGGCGGAGGAAAGGGAAGAGAAGCCGGCTAAACTCTCGAAGAAGGAGAAGCGGAAGAGAGCTAAAGCGGCTAAGCAGGGAGCTCAGGACCGGGATGAATCGTCTGAATCAGTGGAGAGATCCGTTTTTGAGCCAGCTGCCATACTTGACCGGTTCACAGAGGAGCGCGAGCAGGAATCTAGGATCGTGGGATCTCCTATTGCGGAAGCTGGAGATTTTTCGCACATCACTTCCACCACTGACAAGCCAACTAGACGTAATGATACCATGGATGATAATGAGTTTTACGATGCTGAGGATGGATCGCCGCGCCACTTGGGTGATGTCAATGGTCAAGAGGGGCATCGGGAGGCTGGTCCTGCTGTTGTCGGTGATCGTGACGACGATAGAAGATCTCTGAAGGAAAATGACTACGTCTCCGAGTCGCACAAATCTGTTTCCGCGTCTGTTCCTGACTCGTACGGCCTCCATGAGGACCGGGAACTAGGTGACTCTGAAGAGACGGAAAAACCAAACAGAACCGATCAAGAACAATCCACGGCAGAGGATCAAAGTCGGCACTCGATGCCAGGGGACTTCTTTGACGAGCCCAAGCAGTCTAAGAAATCGAAGAAACAGGCGAAGAATGCTACCAAGGACGCTGCATTCAAGAATAATATTGAGCCTGGACTGGAGCGGGGATCGGGCACGGAAGCGCGAGCTGAAGCTGAACGTACGCCTAGACACACTGTGGAACCTGATCCTGAGCTCGAGTTTGACACTATTAGTGCTAGCAGTAAGAAATCGAAGCGAAACTCCAAGGGGAAAAATAGACAACGGGATTCTGATAACAAGGACGCACCCGCTGGCCCCGCTGCTGGTTCCGACGAAGGGCTCGTCCGTGCCGTTAAGGAAGATGGCCAATATGATGATCATCGTGATAATTTTGCCAACGGTACTGAATCAATCACCGCGTGGGGCAGGATGAAAGTAGAAAGGGACGATGCAGAATCGGTCGAGTCTTCCAAATCCAAGTCAGCGTCCAAGTCCGGATCAAAGCATCGTCACGATGATGGCAACAACGACGGCAGCGAATCAATTACCGCTTGGGGCAGCATGGAGATAGAAGGAGAAGACGCAGAATCAGTGAAGTCTTCTAAATCCAAGTCATCATCCAAGTCAAAGTCGAAGCGTCGGTCGAAGCGCGATAGTGAGACTTTCGATGAGCATGCTCCCACATCCGCTTCTGTTGTGTCTGCACCTGCTAAGGTGACTGATAATGGCAAGTCTGAGCGACGTAAGAGCAAGGATAGCAGTAAAAGGGCCAGCACCGGCGGTGGAGGGTTCTTTGGACTTTTCGGCGCTTCTAAATCTCGCGACTCCTTGGCTGACGATGAGACTCGTGCGCCGGCGCGCGATGTGCGGCCTGAGGCTGGCGTCGATGATTTGGACAATGTAAGTGTTTCGTCCGGGAAGAAGCGGAAAAAGAAGAGAGCTTCGAAGGGGGGGCATGAGGGTGTTGAGTTTGGCGGCGGTGATGGCTTAGGTGGTGGTGGTAGTGTAGAAAGCGCGGAGAAGGGTGAAGAGGATGAGCTGGAATCGCCGGATCGCCAGAGGCGGAAGGATCGAAAACATCGATATGAGGATATTGTTGAGTCAGGGAGGAGTGTAGATGGGCAGAGTATTGTATGTTAATTTAGGAATTCTTATGATTATTTACTCGAAACAATTGCTTTTGTATTTATGCTGATCTCGGTTGTTTTCCCCGGTTGCTAGGATGCCCGTTCCATAAGATCTAATGGACATGATGATCATCACGACGGTGATGAGGGTAAGGATTTTACGGAAAGTCAGTCTTTTTTAGGCGCGCGCCCCGAAATGCCATTGACGCGTGATGGTGCTTCGGGGTTACTCGGTTCCCCCCTCCAACCGCATGACGAGGCAAAGGGTACTGGTCCTGCTGCGCTCATGCATTCTCGTATGCGGAGCAGGTCCACGTCTCCTATGCCTGGCGAGAGGCTTTTTGATCTACCAACAGCTCAGTCGCGGAGTAGGCCGGGATCACCAACGACAGTCGCCGTGGACAGAAGAGCACCAAGGCTACATATAGACCCAAGCTCGCCTTCCCACATTACATCTTCGCCAACTGCGGTGCCTATACATTTCCGACGGCCGAAACTGTCTGCAGGAGCCCCCAAACCGCCATCTTCAGCTAGCTCGAGTATGCCAGGGGACGTAGCAGGATCTCCCACATCGAACCTTCGTAGCGGTGGTAAACGGCCCAGGTCAACGGAGTTTAAGACCTCCAGGGAGTTTAGGCCATTGTGGTTAGTGGAGCGGCATTCCCCTGCGAAGCTGGATAGACAGCCGGACGAGCCATATCCGTCACTTCCTTCTAGTAAAACGACATCACGGACCTCCTCCGTGGAGGACTTGACGCGCCATAGCCTTGCGGAAGGTTTCTCTGGAGAAGTTCCTCACGATTATCAGTACCATGTCCAGCAATCGTTCGGCCAGAAGCCAAAGCGAAGAAGAGCTCTCTCATTGCAAATAGACACCGACGCCTCCCTGTACGATCCTGATCTCCTAGGATCGCAGCAAGCAACCCCAACCGCGGCAAGTTTCCATGCAGCAGCACAAAAGACTAAAAAGGAAAGGCCCAAGCCTGAGTTTCATTCCCCGTCGGAATTGCTTCTCGACCCCTTTTCTAGCCAAACGCAATTGCCAGAATCTACTACATTGGAATCTGTGCAATCGTCGGAAAATTCTATGAGAGGCGAAAGGGCGTTGATGATACCTGAGGACTGGGATATGGATTTGAAGGAATTACCGCCTCTACCGCGCTCGTTGACGGCGTCGCCTGATCTGAGCGAATCACTACCCCCGTTGCCCGAGAGCCGTCCTTCCACATCCCACTCGGAACTTGAGCCTCAATTCTTCACGCCGTCTGCTGAGCTGGATGAAGAATCGTTGCCTCCATTACCGGATAGCCGCCCATCGACATCTCATACCGACATTGGAACTCAATTGACTAGCGGTTTAATCACTGGCGCAGGAGTGGGTTTGGTTGCTAGCGCAGCGGCACTGCTCATGGGTTGGGTGTCAAGAGACGAGAGGCAGCCAGAAGTAGAGGTTACGCCCGAAACTCCTTCCTTAGATACTGCTGGTAATAATCAAGAGATTACTGCTGCTCCCGAAACTACAAGCGCTGAGCCCAAGGTGGACATTACGTCTCCTGTTGAAACTGCCCGCGAAGTAATTGAAGACCCTGTTTGTACGGTCCCGACGCTGGAGGAAGAAGAAGCGCCTCAGCCACAGGAAGCGATTCAGCCAACAGTGCCCGTTGTTGATTTAGCTACCACTGCTCTAAACGAAGAACCAGCCGAGCCTGCTCTTCAGTCCACAGAACCTAGTACTTCGGTCAGGTCCGCTCCCTTCGGACTACTGAAGGCTGAAGGAAATGATTCCCAGCCAGCTGCCAAGAAATCAAAAAAGCCTAAGAAGAACAAAAAGAAGGGCAAGAACGCAGCTTTCCCCGATGAGACTGAAATAACGCCTTCTGAAAAGAAACCATCTACTAGCGAACATTTAGAGGACAAGGTGACTGGGGAAAGGCAAGAAAAGGTACCCGTTGAAAGTTCGCTGGAAAGGCCTCCTATTTTAGAACCAACAGAGCCAGAACTGCAAATCACTGTAGAACCCCCCGCTCCGGAAGAATTATCTCATCAACTCCCAGCCGAGACTGCAGAACCCGCGTCAGAACTCTCTACTCAGAAGAAAGGCAAAAAGGGCAAGGGTAAACAAAAGCTGAAGGCTGGTAAAGTTCCGCCCAAGGAAGATACTCAACCAGCTAAGGCTGAGCGTGTCCCTGAACTTCAACCACCTCCTAGCCAAGAAGAAAAATCAGCGATTGTCGCACCTACCCCAGTGCAAGGCCCCGAGAAGATAACTCAGCAATCAGCCAAGGGATTGCGTCCTGTTGACATTCCTCTACCGGAAGACAATGATTCGGAGCTTTGGGAGCCCGCCACGGTCGACCTTGGCCCACCCGATCAAACAGAAAAGCCAGAAGAGGTGATTAACTTTGTAGTCAAAAACCTTGACGAGCGAACTGTGCTGGCAACCGAAGAATTTGATCCTGAGAAAATAGAGCTACCAGATGGCAGGGATTCAGAACTTGAGGAACCGGCCATTGACGAATACGTCTGTGATTTAGCCCCAGTTTGCCCGGAGGGGGGTATTATTCTTCCAGACCACGAGGCTGATGAGCAGGTTCTTCAATTGACCAAGGAGCTTGAACCTGCGAGTATTGCGCTCCCCAATGACGACGATCCAGAGCTTGAGGAACTAACTAAGGATGAATCTGTCTCTGGTTCGAGACCACCTTATCAAGGAGAGTCAACTGGTGATTTCACTTCTAATCTGGAGAAGGAAGGAAGAGAATTAGGTCCGCAATCAGATCAAGAACCTAAGCCTGGAAATACACCTCCACTAGAAGATAGCATTGATAGTGTCCAGCTGAAGGAAGAGTTGCTACCGGCTGCTGATCAACAGCTTGCTACTTCTGCTGATAAGCCACCATCTATGGATGCGAGCCTTGATACCAAGGGAGATAGTTCCCCAGCACCGCAAAAGCCAAAGTCTGTCTTCCCCGTGTTACCAGCGGGAAATAATCCTCTTCCTGAGCTTCCTATTGAAAAGGCCGATGAATACACACGGCACTCCGGTAAGAAAAAGGGAAAGAAAGGAAAGAGAGGCTCGAAACCGACTCCGAAGGATGATCTGCCTGAATCTGGGACAATTAACGTTCCCGAAAGCCCAGAAGCGGCTACACGCAAAGAGCCCACTATCGAATCTCAAGCTTCGGTCATCGATTCCTTACCTCAAGATAATAACGAACACGAACCTGGACCGCAGGTTCTAGAGGAAGTTAGCGCCGCAATGGTACGGGACATGGAAGGTAAGGAAGTTGCAGATATCATCCCGGCCAATGAAGTCTCTCCACATCTGATAGGTGGAGTCGATGCACAAATCGACACGTCTACAAAGGTCTCGAAAAAACAAAAAAGGAAGGATAAGAAGAAGAAAAGGGTTTCGCTGGAAGCGGAGGAGCTGCCACAATCAGGCTCTTCAAAAGGCATAGTTGGTGAGGGAAGGACGGAGGATCAGCCCGAACCTGAGCAATTGACCCCGGCACAAGACAATATGCAGCAAGCCACACCGCTAGGATCACCCGATGATCCTTGTAAGGTCCAGCAAATGACGGACAATGCTCAACACCTAGAACAATCGGAAGAGCTAAGCAAGAGTAGTTCTGCATCACGCTTAGCTGAAAAGGAGCGAACTATCCAAGATCCTATATTGGAAACTACCGATGAACTTGCTATAGATACAGCAATTGCGGAGAACACCATCATTTCAAAGGAAGAGACTGCTGCTGAAGCACTTAAGAGCGAAGAACCGCTTCAAAATGTTGCGCCTACAGTTGATACGCAGAAGACAAAGAAAGGGAAGGGCAGAAAGAAACGGCAATCAGTTACTTGGGAGGATGAAATTCCCCATGCCGAAAGCCACCAGTCAGCACTTGATTCATCCCAAATGAAGGACGAGGAGCCCCCTGTTGAAGTGGAAATTGAGGGGCCCAAGAACTCTAAAGCAAAGCGGAAGGCAAAGAGGGACAAGAAAAAGCAAAAATCTTCAGATTTGACGACAGACGAGCCTTCTGTTCCTCCTGGGGAGCAGCCACCTTTGCCAGTTGAGCCTATTACCGAATACCCTTCCGAGAAAATAGAGCCTTCCGTGAACTTGGAGCCCGATACATCTATAGAACTACCTTCAAGTGCACCTACCAAAGAAGAGAAGACCGAAACACTCATGGTGGACTCTTTTCATGGCCCCTCTATTGCTGTAGAGAAGGTGGAAATGTTTTCCATCCCCGGATCATGGGCGGACGATGACGATCAGGCTCTCGAGGCTCCACATACAGGCAATGACACAGCTCCTCGCGAAGCACCGCCTCCCAACGATGACGGTAATGAATTTCAGATTTCCAAAACTAAGAAGAAGCTAAAGAACAAGAAAAAGTCGAGGCATTCCGATTGGACTGATGAAAATACGTATTCGCAGATAGAAAAGAAAGTGATGTCTGAAGCGACAGTATCCGAGTCATTGCAAGCAACATCCCAGACACAGCCTATCCCTACTGAGCCACGTGAGGAAGAAACTATGACACCAGAGCGGCAGCCTTTCCAACATTTCGCCAAATCTACTGTTGACCAGATAATACCCGAAGCACACAACGCCCAGGACCAAACCCAGGCAGCCGAACAAGAACACTTTTTCTCTCCTAGTGAAGAGCCGACCACACCTGAAATTCCCGAAACTACTACGTCGAAACCCCTCCCAGAAACTGCAGAAATCGATGTAACTGGAGAGCCCTCTGAACCTTCAGACGCCGATTCCAAGCAATTGTCTCATAGGGAAGAATCATCTCAGAAGGAAGACCGTCTACCCCATGTGGATAGCAATGATCCCACTTCGATTACAGAAGGGACTCAGGGGTCACCAGCCAATTTCCATCATCCGTCCACAACAGAAATTAGTGATGTCATCCGAGATAACGCTAGAGTGGCTGAAACAACAAAGGATGGTGAAAGTCCGCTCTTTTCTGTTCCAGCTGACGGAATTCTTCCTTCTGAAGCTCTTATCTCCGAAACTGTGACAGAAACGGAGGATCATATTCACCCGACCCCTGTAGAAGCTGCATCGTTTTTTCAGCCACGGGTGGTGCCCCGATCGTTACCTGCTTTTAATGAGACAGGTGATGAAGTAACCGATGTGATAGATAAAGAATTGGATTCTATATTGGATCAAGAACATGCCATCTGTCCGTCGAAAGACGAAATTGATGACAAAAAACCAGAATCCGAGAAGTCAGTGGTTGTTCAATATGGAGAGGAGCGCAAGGAGGTGCAACCTGAACCTGAACCTGAACTTCAACCTCAACTTGAACCTGGATCTGAACCTCACGTGCAATCCGAATCCACCAGCTTGAGTGTCACATCATCTAAAAAGGGGAAGCGAAAGAAGAGCAAGCACCACCGTGAGACTCAAGATGATAGTTCTCGCGCCCCTGATGAACAAGAAACTACGCCTACTCTAGTGGCTTCCACATCCACATCAGAGCCGACTCGGGAGCTGACAGCCAAAATTATCGACGAAGAAACTGCTAATTGGGATACCCCAACAATGAAGAAGAACAAGAAGAAAAATAAGAAGTCCCGCGGCCTTGAAGACAATATCTTCCCCACTAACCCTCCACAGCCAATCGAGATTCTGGATGCTCCAGAAATCTTGACAACCCTTGAGCCCCAGGATGCGAGAGAAGAAGCAAGCCGTGAGTCCTTGGCGGTCACATCCACGAAGAAAGGCAAAAGGAAAAATAAAGTGAAAGCCCCTGTTGTCGGCGAAGCAATTGTGGTTGATGAGCGCTATTTAGATGTTTTAACCCAAACTACGGATGATGCGGATACCTCTGAGCAAAAGGAAAAGTCACTTGGGCGGCAGGAGGCGGATAATTGGGATATCTGGGACACCACAAGCACTAAAAAGGGTAAAAAGAAGAATAAAAAGGATCTAGCATTTGAGAAAGATACGACGCATTCTGTTGAGCCATCTGTCAATATCTTTGCTGACGCTGGTGACGAATTGAACACCCCCGAACTACAGGAAATGAAAACTCAGCAACAGGAGGCTGAGAGCTGGGATGGTCAGGATATCTTGACTACTAAGGCGGATAAAACGAAGAATAAAAAGGCCGACGCTATTCAAGATGAACCTCCAATTTTGGATGGGCCAGCGCGCGAATCCGTTGCAGAGCCTCCTACGCAGATCGACCCTAAGCCTCAGATCGAGCAGGTTGAACAGGACTGGAGTGCGACATCAACAAGAAAGGCCAAGAAGAAAAGCAAAAAGGGCCTAAGAATTCAACAACAGGTACCTCTAACCTTTGAATCAGAACTACTGGAAGGTGCAGAGCGTGGAATATCTGAAGTACCAACTCACAGCATGTCAAAGAAGAAAAAGAAGGGCAAGAAGAAGGATAGCGATACGGCTCTACATCATTCAAATGACACAGAGGGTGAGGAAACTACAAACGCCGTTCAAATTCTGGATTATGCTTCTGCTGGTATCGAAGCCGAACCCGCTTTAGGGGAAACCGCACCCATTACAACAAAATCTCTGGTCGAGGTTCAAACAATGGAAACTCGGATAGAGGAGATGGATGTGCCTGGCAAGTATCGGAAGCCACTTTCTGAACCCCAGGAAATCGCCAACTGCCCTGAGATTGCACCAATGGTAGATATCGGGGAAGAAAATAAGCAAGTCCAATTCGGTGCTAAAGATGTTGCCCTTGTTGAAGAGCCCACAAAGACTGAGTTGACGTCTCAGGAGGTGGACGAGATGGAACACAATGATGTCTTTGATGAACCATCAATGAAGAAATCAAAAAAGGAAAGAAGGATGAATATTAAGTGGAAAAAGAGTGAAGTAGATGTTGAAGCTGCGACGGAAAAAGAAGTTGACAATGGGGAGGAGAAAGTAGGACGGAAGCTCGTTGTTGAGGGAAATATTCCGCCAAAGAGGTCCCCGTCAAATAAAGAGAAGAAAAGGAAGAAAGAACTACAACAATTCGAAGAAGAGCCAAGCATACAGCAAGAACAAGCCTTCATCTTGCCAGAATCTTCTGTTATTGAGGTTCATACAACCGAAAATAAAGTCTCTGCGAAAGAATCACAAGAGAAGACACCAGCGGCCCCATCACAAGAAGCACAAGAAGAAGCGTCGAACATGGAATCACAAAATGAAGATGACGATTACTGGCCACCAATTGATTGGGGAAGGGATAAGACTTGGAAAGACGATGAACCTCAACCGCAGTCCAAGTCAAAGGATCCTGACACTTCATCCCTCGATCTGCTTCTTTCGGGCGATGAGCCACAACCACGCGAGGAACTATTTAAGCAACAACCAACAGGTGCACGGGATATGGCTGGCGATAGTATCGGTGACTTTGATGAAGATGCGAGCCTCGTTTCTCAGGAAACGCGCGAAAAATACATTCCAGATGCGTCCTGGGCACCAGCAAGCAGACATATACCCATCGACTCTGAACAAGTTCAGGTGCAACGGCCGGGAAGTGCCCACAGCGATGAGCTCCCACCTATCTCATTGGATGATGACGTCCCTGAAATTCTCCAAGATGGCATTGACGTTGCTGGAATTCTTTCAAGACAAGACCCCATTGGACAGTTGCCTTCTTTGTCCCCACCCCCGCAATCAACAGACACCAACCGTTCTTTTGAAGGAAATCTCGGTATAGATCCAACCCAAATGCCGGAGACCACACAACCTCCCACTGAACCTTCAGCAGCTACTGAAACCAATAAATTTTTGGCCGTAAGCGGCAACAAGCAGAAAAAGGGGAAGAAAGGGGAAGGCAAAAGGAAAACCACCTTTGGCGAAGACGAAAATGTGAAGTCTATGGATAAACCTCAAGGTACGCTTGGTACAGAGGGGACACCCATGAATTCAAACATTAGTAAGGTGCAGCCCGAAACAGATATTGAACGCTCCGCTACAGTTGTAGAGACACCTAAAGCATGGGAACCCACTTCAGAATTTGTTGTTACTGGAAAAGCGGACGACGTGGATGATTTCTGGGGAGTTGGCAAGAAGAAGGAAAAGAAGAGCAAAGGCCGCGAGCAGGAACAGAATGTCAAGCAAGAAGCCCCTCTGGATGAACACAAGGCTCTATATCCATCGCTGGTGGAAGTTCAAGAACAGCCTGCTGTCACTGCGTTTACCTTGTCAAGGGCGCTAGAGGAGCCAGTTCAATCTCCCCGTTCCGGAGTGGTGGCTAGCGTCTTTCCATTTCTTGAACGGGTATCTAGAAGGCAACCCTCACAAGAAGCGGGCTCTCATGAATCTCCTGCACAAGAGATAACGAGTCAATTTGCGCAAGGAACCTCGACCACTCTTACTGGACAACAGACGATCTCGGAAAAAGAGCCTACATTTCCACGCTTCGTTGAGCTAGCGGTTGATCGTGAAACGATTCCTACGTTTGAAGATCTTATAAAACGTCGGCCAAACCTCGATCCTATCCCGGATGTCCTTGCCGCTGGTGAAGGTACCGATCGTTCAATCGATGTGAGTGACAAGTATTCCAAACTTGAATTGCTAGCCATCAAAGAAACCCGCAAAAGGGAGCCGTCCGCTATGGATCTAGCCTTAAAGAATAAATCCTCTACAACTTCCCATTCTCCTTCGTCGACGCGAGTTGACGTGGAGCATTCTAGCCCGGTTTCTCGTGAACCTCCCCGAGACAAACCGCAACAACCTCCTATAATTCACGACTACTCTAGAAGTGTACTAAGCGGGCCTTCAACTACCCCATCGGATGGTTACCGCCCACTGCAGCAAAATCTGGTCTCTGATTCTCAAACCCCTTCTTCGGAACAGCCTCGCTCTATATTTGGAGGCCCCTACGGAGTTGCAGGTGATCACCATGTTGTAGTCACCCCTCCACGAACACCGCTCGCTACGATCAAGGAGTATGTTCCCACGGAGTCTCCACGCAATGCACGGGGCCGTGATCTTTCTAATGTGGGTTCGCGTGACCGAGGGGTGAAAGCGGCACGACATACAGAAAGTCCACAACTAGCAATTGGACGGAAGCACATTCTACCACAGCCTACGTTTACTCCGGCTTCAAATCTATCTTATCCGGGCAGTGATTTGGCCGGAAGGGCACCGCTACCTCCAACCGCTCAACCAGCCACTTTGGACGTCCTTAAAAAGCGGCGTGTCGAGCGGTCACCCAAGGGCGAAAAAGGACGATCCGCCAGCCATCCATACACAGATGATCTGAGTATCCCTGAACACCACAAGGAAACCACTCGGTCTGTCAGTGCGGGAAGCATCGTCTCCGCAGGGGGATATCCAGGGCTGCGTCGAGTCCACAGTGCAAGAAGTACCGACCTTAGGGCGGCGAGCAAGGAAGCCCAGCCAAGAACACGTGACCGTGATCTCGACGTGGAGGGGATTCCTTCGTCCAGCTCCTACGACCCAGTGACCGACAAAGGGAAGCGTCCGGTGCGTGGCATGGAGGATGTCTACGTAGGTCATTCAGTTTGTCCCTCTTTTTCTATTTTTTGTGACTACACTTTTGCTTTCCCATCCTTGGAGATGATAATAATAAAACTGACCCATGGATGCCCAACCACAGGAAGGCTGGGGGGACGTACCGGGTTCCCCGCGATCGCCAACCCGCCCACCCAGCGTTCGAAGACGACGCAGCTTACAACACCTCCAAGACCTCGAATCCCGCCTCGACCAGCTCGTATCAGAGAATCGTTTACTTTCCACCGCCAAAGCAACTGCAGAGAAATCCCTCGAATCCCAAGCTATCGCCCAACGACAAGCAGAGAAAGCGCTACAAACACGTGACCAGGATATCCGCAATAAGGACTTGGAGATAAAACAACTAAAGAACTCGCTCGAATGGTTCCAGAAGGAGGTTGTCCGCTTAACTGAGACTAGCGATGCGCTTGCAGCAACCAATACACAGCTGGCCGCCTCGCATGAGGCTGAAGTGGGACAGCATGCCGAATCCAAGCAACTCTTGTTCGAATCGCAACAAGGCTTGAGGGAGCTTCAGGAACAACACGCTCACCTGGCTTCTGGCCTGGAAGGAATTGTACAAAACGAGATAAACACTGTTCTGGCAGAAAAGAACGCGGAAATCGAGCATTTACGCGATGAACTAGCCGATACGCAGCACAAGATTAAGCAACTTCAAATACAGATCATGGAGACCATGGCGGATGACGTGCTTATTTACCGAGATGAAGATTACTTTGATGCACAATGTCAAAAGCTCTGCCAGCATGTACAGCAGTGGGTGCTACGGTTCTCTAAATTCTCAGACATGAGGCTATGCCGTCTCACTAGCTCAATCCGTGACCCGAAAGTTGTTTCCCGGTTCGAAAACGCCATCCTTGACGGCTCAGACGTCGATACTTACCTTTCCGATCGAGTTCGACGGCGAGACGTGTTCATGTCAGTGGTGATGACCATGGTTTGGGAATACATCTTTACGCGATATCTCTTCGGTATGGATCGGGAACAGAGACAAAAGCTGAAGACTTTGGAGAAGCAGCTGAGTGATGTCGGACCGCCAAGCGCCGTCCAGCAATGGAGGGCTACCACACTAGCGCTTCTCGCTCGACGAAATGCGTTCCATGAACAGCGGGCCAGTGATACTGAAGCTGTTATCCAGGAAATCTACCATACTCTTTCGAAACTACTCCCACCTCCCCGAGAATTAGAAAGTACAATTGTTGATTCGCTGCGGAATGTCATGCGAACAGCTGTGGAACTTTCAATTGAGATGCGCACCCAGCGGGCAGAGTACATCATGCTTCCACCTCTACAACCAGAATACAATTCCAATGGCGAATTAGCCCGCAAAGTCCACTTCAAAGCCGCGCTCATGAATGAGCGGAGCGGCGAGACCACGTCGAATGAAGAGCTCGAAGAACAACAAGCGGTTGTGAGAATAGTGCTGTTCCCGCTGGTAGTGAAGAAGTGCAGTGACGAAGGGGACGGTGATGAGGAGATAGTGGTGTGTCCGGCTCAGGTACTCGTGGCACGACTGGGGAAGGACAAGAAAGTCGTACGAGTGCTTAGTGGTGACCGGATGTCCATTGACCATGGAAACCAATCGATGCAAAGCTTTCCGTCCATCAGCATGGATCCGGGCAACGTAATCTGAGGCGTCACACTCGGTATGATGCTCGTAGTTCATGTGGGAAGTACAAATCATCGCAATGGATGGACAACTTCTACTTCAACATAAGAGGTGTTTCGTTTGCTTCGTTTGCTGCTTTTTCCGTGTTCTTATCTTTTTTCCTCTTTCTCTTTCTCATATCAGCCGCTGCTATCGCTACAGGTAAGCAAAATGGGAGGGTTAGCATTTGCCTTTTTTTTGATGTCTGTTATGCTTTATTTCCTATGTATGTGCCATTTATTTCGGGATTCCCTCGATTGTTTGTTTTTGTTATTCCTCCAGTGTTTCCATTCATGTATAGAGTGCCGACGATTTATGACGACGAGATATGACCAATAACTGTATGTTTGTTACGCGTATAGTTATATGTATGTATAGTTAATTTAGAGAAGATGTAGTTCTCCTCTTTTTCCTAAAATAAACAAGTAATGATAATTGCATTCCTATATAATATTTGACTTCTTCGTTGAAACTTCCTGGTCGCAGAACGGCGGTGCTCATCCCCAGTGTTTGCAGCTAAATAAACAGAATCGAGATTTATTTTTAGTCTTAACAAAGGTGAATGAGACAAATCCGCCTGAAATAAAGTCTTTTTGGTGTGCCTCAATCATATTCCAAGGTTCCCTCGTTCCATCCCACGATCTGTTCCATGAATCGCCTCCTTCACGAACTGCCGAGAGCTTATTTTTATTCCAGACCTTCCAACCAGCTCTTCACCAACCAAACAAGAAAACACCACCACTCACTCCTCCTCCGCCTACAGATGCTACCGGTTACTGCTGTCCTGTCCGACCTGCATACGGTAGACATGTTTCCTCCATGAATATACCAGCTTTGGTCTTCCCTTGATTCTCTTTCTGTCATGGATCCTAGCAGCCACGAGAGCCCTGAACCTGAGCATGGGATCTCTCTCCCACCGCCGGCCCAGCCCCAACCAGCACATAGGTCTTCAGCCAGCTCACGGCCTCCTAACGCGAGTGGAACTGCCCAATCGCAATCACGGCCTGTCCCAGAGCCACCAACTGACAGCACTGCACCAAAGAAGCGGAAGCATCGTGGCCATCGAAGACGCAAGCACCGCCGGCCATCCTTTGCCCCGCGGCTCGACACCGCCGGACCTGATTCCGCTGATACTGATGAGCGAGCTGGCGCCTCTCCCGAGCGAGGAGAGGGTGGACCTGAACCCACCGGTGCATCAGCGTCTCAGCGCCGTGCTTCCATTTACCGCCTTGGCCAGCTGGGCCCGAACAACTTGAGTGAGACCAGTTTGGATAGCGATGCTTTGTTAGATCACAGGTATGCAAGGGCGTGCTTATATCACTTCTGCATTGTTCATCCGCTTTATATATATATATGTACGCCCAGTCAGTTGATAGGGTCATAAAGACATGGGAATGTGAAATTAACTATGATGTTGGGGTTTGATATATAGACGCCAGCCAATGATGCGCCCGCGGAGGGAAAGTCGACTTGCTCAGAGCTATCGTCCGGAACCACAGCCACTTTCCTCTCGACCCCCGGGTAGAGCACAAGGACCTATTTCCCCGACACAAGCGATAGATGGGGAGGAATCCGAGGAAGCTGACGATCGAACGCCGTTGATAAAACCCAGCTCTATTCACAACTCAAGCTTTGTGCGGTATGGGACCAGTGCAGGTACAGGACAGCGCTCAAATGCTCCCTCGCCCAAAGGAGGCACGTCGGAAACGTCGTCTTTCCGCTCAACAGTTCCATACTCTATCGGCACGGCCCAAAGTTTAAGGCGAGGATACGATGTTAACAATCCGCCATCTGTGCCCGGAAGTCCTCACATGGGGCCGGATGCTGCCTATGATGACCCGATGATTGGTGGCCATGACTTCGATCACACATCTCCAGGTATCACTAGCACTGCCAGTGTGCCCTGTCATGTCATAGACGTTGATGGGGAAGGACATGCCTCTAGGAACGGTTCGTCAGCTGCTTCCCCAACATTTAGGCCTCCAGACCTCCAGCGACGACGCACGGTTACTCTTCCTGCTGAAGAAGACGTATGCTTTCCAACGGGTGCATTGTCCGATTTGGGAGACGATGATTACGCTCCACGTCCTCCGCTAGAAGAAGCGTTTGGAAGTGGGCGTAGACGGAGGCGGAGACGGGTCTGGCCAGATCTTTCGGTATTAGAAGAATGGAGTCGTGAAGAGAAGGAGGAACGCAGTGGGGGAATACGGGCAAAGAAAATCAACGAACCAGTGCTTATCGGAGGAAGATTGCGGCCACATAATGCGAGATGGGTACGGGAAGAGGAAGACACCCCGTATCGTTTCACGTATTTCAACGAAGAGTTCCAGAGCACGATTCACAGTCAGACAATTTCGGAGCTCTTGCAACCTGGCCAAACATTCCGTAACCTTTTCATTCCTGATCCTCCTGAGCTAGAGGACGATTCTTCAGGTGAATCGGATAATCCTGACGAATCTCCCCATTATCGGGATGCTAGCATGGATACGTCCACCACAAATGGATATCACGGTGAAAGTCACCAACGTGATCCTCACAACTTAAGTGATACTGCTGCGGCCGTCCCAACGGAGGGCACAACAACTTCTGGAATTCTTCCAATGACCAAACCCCCAAAGGAGAAACGATATGGCCCCCGTCCAACTTTTTGGCTGGATGTACTATGTCCAACTGACACTGAGATGCGGGTCATTTCCAAAACTTTCGGCATCCATGCTCTAACAGCTGAAGATATCATGGTACAAGAAGCTCGTGAGAAAGTTGAACTCTTCCGACACTATTATTTCATCAACTACCGCACGTTTGAGCAGGATATCCATCGCGAAAATTACCTGGAACCCGTCAACATGTACGTCGTCGTGTTTCGAGAGGGGATCATCAGCTTCCACTTCTCAATGATCCCGCATCCTGCCAACGTTCGCCGCAGAATCAGGCAGCTCAAGGATTACTTGATTCTAAGCTCCGACTGGATTTCTTACGCCATTATCGATGACATTACCGACGTCTTTGGCCCTCTGATTCACTCCGTGGAGACTGAGGTTGATGATATAGACGACACAATCTTGCAACTACACTCCGACGAGAAATGGGCGGCAGCGGACTCCGGCGAATTTGGCGAAGAGCCTTTACCTTCCGGTTCAGACATGCTTAGGCGCGTTGGCGAATGCCGCAAGAAAGTCATGAGTCTCTACCGCTTACTGGGCAACAAGGCGGACGTGATTAAGGGGTTTGCAAAGCGGTGCAACGAGCAGTGGGAGGTGGCACCCAAGTCTGAAATTGGGCTCTATCTCGGCGATATTCAGGACCACATCGTGACTATGACGAGTAACTTGAACCACTATGAAACGTTTGTACATCAGAGATCTTCCATCCTTCCACCCCCCTCGAAACATTTACATTCTTGGGTTTGTTCCGAAGCGCAAAACTCTAACACAGGTACATACATGCAGGCTACTCTCCCGAGCGCACTCGAACTATCTCGCACAAATCAACATCCGCATGAACGAACGACAAGAAAAGACCGCCGATGTTCTCGGCAAACTCACCGTCCTCGGTACCATTGTACTTCCCATGAACATCATCTGCGGCATGTGGGGCATGAACGTCAAAGTGCCCGGACAGGATATTGACAATTTATACTGGTTTTGGTCAAGTAAGTTGGCCCGCACACCACTTTCCCTCCTCTCTTCTCCTTTTATCTTTTTTTTCCTCCCCTTAGCACCGTTCCCAAAAAACCTCCACCCGCTAACAGCTACCCAACAACACACTACAGTCACTGCTGGCCTCGTCGTCTTCGCAGTTGCCTGTTTCTATATCGCGAAACGAGTGTACGGAATTGTATAAAGGGCATCAAGAGTGCATGGGGTTGGTTTTCGCATTGTGTTTGAGATGAATTAAATATCCCCCCCTTTTTTTTTTCTTCTCATTGGTTCTATAACAATTCGATAGTTTTTACCTCGTTTCACCTCGTTTCACCTCTTTCCCTTTTTCCTTTCCCGGATTTGTCGTTATAAATGTTTGCTAGGATAAACGTTTTGGACTTGGGGTGTGGGGTCGGATGGATGGAGGCTGCGCCGTGTACTATACATATTATGTATCATTGTTTTGGGAAGGGGGTTTGGGGGGTGGGGGATGGGAGATGGGGGATGGGAGGCAACAGGTATATTTTGGAATACAGTGGCGTTGAGTTCAGTTTCTCCTTTTGGAGGCTCTTTCTCAAATTTTCTTTAAGGGGGTTCATAAATGAAGAGAGTTTTGTCATATTATGCCTAGTTACCTACCAGAACAACTGCTTATTGTTGAGTGTGATTACCTGGGGTGGAATGAGCGGGTATCCTTTTTGGATAATAGTTACAGCCAAGTGTCCCGAACTTCGAAAAAACAAGCAAGTCTCTACGCGCATAACATCGTATTTATTTTCAAAATCTAGATAGCTAATCGTTAACTAAGGGGTAACTAAATGGTATAGTCATGTATCACGGAATGAAAATGAAGAATCAAAAAGAACCATAGAGGGAGAAAATAGACAAGGGAGGAAGAAAAACATCGGATCATAGGAAAATTGTTCATAACTCATTTAGGGGCATTACGAGACAGATTTACAAAGAAAATGAGGCGTAGATAGATAGAATAATAGCAAAAACGGGATGTAACCGAAAAAATAAAATAAAAATAAAACCAGACTAGATCAACTAAATGCTTCAAGTAGGGACGTAGATATAAATTAAAGGAGATAGAAAACGTATGAACACAAATAGCCACCCATGGGTTATATATATTGGCGGAAATCAAAGGGGACACAGCAAAGACAGAAGCAGAGAGAAAACAAGGGAAAGCAAATAGTATTCACCATCATGTCATTACCAGACAACAGTAGCAGTCCAGTCTGCAAATTTACCTTCCATGTTCCGCGTATTGCATTGAAGAATTACCCTGGCCATTAAACTCGATATTCCAAAAGCCGGCGGCCATACGAATCAAACCGATCAGGAAGCTCAGTGGTCGAATCGGATGCTCCCCCAAAGTTCTCAGTGTCCCTGAGATCTCTCGCTCGATGTGGATGCCGCCGGGAACGCTCCGGTATCCAATCGTGCCGGGGAACTCGAGAACGATCGAGCCCATCTATGGTGAGTCGCTGTCGTCTGTCTCGTAGCCGCTGCGCAGATCGCCGGTGGGCGTTCTTGCGCGCCTATGTGTGGATGGAAGTGTGTCGTATCTTGGGCGGAGATCGAATTGGACGGACTTGGTGGGTGGTTGTGGTTGTGGTGCTGGTGCTGGTGGTGGTGGGGCCGGTTGGCTGGATGATCTGGTTCTGAATCTCTTGCGGGAGGGAGGCCGGGGGATGGATGTCCCTGTTGATATTGAGGCTGATGATGGTGAGGTGATGGAGAAAGCTGCCGGGCGCCGGAACGGGATTGAGGGCTGGGTGGTGAAAGTGGAATGTTTGGTTTCATTATGGTCGTTGATATCTATATGGGTTGGTGGTGGCAGTGGGGCCAGTATTTGTCGAGGTGATGTGGTCGTTATTTCTGTAAAATGGAGAGGAGAGAAAATATATCGTTAGCGATGTGGCTCCAGAACGGGTTCGTGGGACCTCAACCCACCCTCTGAGGTCTGGCGCTGTCCATACGAGAGGGTGGGGTTCGCCGTTGGTACAGCACTCACATTCTCGTCGGCCCTGGTCCTGGGTGCAGATGAGTCCCCTCCCGGAGGGGGAGGGTAAGGATGGTTTGGCGGCGGCTGGGCTGCGGCTGGAGGCGGCGGGTAATCGGCCGGGTTATATGGTCCTGGCTGGACGTTGGGCGGGGGTGGTGGGATAGGGGTTGAGCCAGGTGGGAGTGGGAATCGGTTTTCTTGTGGATAGTACGGACTATTTAGCGGGGGAGACGCTACATATGTAGAGGGTTCATATTCCTCCTCAAATGATTGTAAATAGTCATGGTCATGAGGGTATGCTGTTGAAGTGTGATTGTTAGCATGCCTCTATACAAAATTTGTTTTGTATATTGCATAATTTGTTTTCCTCTCACGTTGGGAAGACCAGAAGTTATGTTCATAAATTCAACCCGAAATACATAAAAAGCAACAACTAGGTAATAATAATAACATAATAGGAATGTTCTATTATATCAATTTAATGTGTCACGTACTTCTGCGCTCCTTCTCAGCTTTCTTTCTCTCCTGCCGTTGCGTATATTCTCGAGCAGCAAGCCCTGCACCCGCAGCGGCGAGCCCGGCAGTTGCAAGGTCCCTAGTACGGCTTCTGCTACGATTCCCATGATTGTGGCGATGTTCACGTCCACTGTCTCGGTCAGAAAATGAGGTCCCGCTTCCTGGGCCGTCATCACGGTAACGAGTGCGGCTGCGGCTGGCCCTGCGATTACGAGATGGCTGTCGGCTCGGCGGTCGTCTATAATAGTTATCCGCTGGGATACTTCCGTATATGGGATCATCGCCATACTCGACGAGCTGAGGGGCGGATCTGGAGGCATCTGGATAGGTTGATGATCGAGCCACACTTTTCGACCTGGACCTTCGTCTGTGTCCTCGCTCAGAGGATTCACTTTCTTTCTTTTCCTTGTGCTTTTCATAAAGGTTGGCAATCGCCGCAGTACCAAGGCCAGCAGCAGCAATTGGAAGACCCTGCTTAATCCTACCTGGCGATTTCTCCCCTTTTCGGGATCGTGACTTGCTCCTAGCTCGCTCAATCAAGCCTGCAACTGCTGCACCGACAAGTCCGGCTTCTGCCGTTCGTTTGTTGCGATGCGAGGCTCGGTCTTCGTCAGCGCTCGAGCCGGATCCCCGGCGGTGACGGGAGCGACTTCGTCTGTCGTGCGAGTGATTTTTTGATTTGTCTGCGTTCTTCTGAGACTTTTTCTGGGCTAGAGCAACTGCTCCTGCAATGGCTGCTGCACCTAGTCCGAGCCCTGCAAGGGTTTTGACATGAGAATCTGAAGATGAGCGGCTCCGGTGTCTACGGTGTCGGTGCCGATGCTCCCGACTGCGATCCCGACCGCGATCGAGTGATTCCGCGCGTTTGCGGCTCCTGCTACGATAGTGTCTTCTAGCCCGTTGGATAACATCAGCAGCTACAGCGCCAAGGGCTCCTGCACCGACATCCATGCTGATGCGGCTCAGGCCGCTAGATTCCTCGCCATCCTTCTTGGATTTTCGTCGCATCAGTTCAGCAGCACCGACTCCAACAAGCGCACCTTCGGCAAGGTGGCGTTTGTAGTGATGTGGGCTTTCATCGCGATGGCGTCTGCTTCTGTGAGAGTATGTCGTGTCATCGTCACTATTATAGTCGCGGCCATGACGACTCCTGGTTCTTCGAGAGGCTGAACTGCGAGGGCTATCGCCGTAGTAATAGCGTTCTTCGTACTCATCACGGTGATGCCGTCCGTGGTCGTATTCTCTGGTGCTTCGAGCATAGTAATAATCGTCGTCTCGAGGATCACGAGCACTCCGCATCGCCCAATTGTCATCCGCCTCGGACCGACTCACAATTTGGTAGTCTGAGTCATCGCGGGAGGTCCCGTAGGAGGAGGGGCGGTATGCATCTTTATTAATTATTGGTTTGGGTTCTTGGGTGATAAAAATATTTTGTGCATGGTAATGATGCTCTTCTCGAAGGGATTGACTGGGTGTTCGACTAGGGCTGGTAGACTCACGATCGTAATCTCTCTCCCTACGATACTCGTAGTCGTATCGACTATCTCGGTCGTGCGGCCGGCGGATAACAAGCTCGCGCTCGCTCATCGGGTGCTCGTCTCGACGATACATCGACTTCTTTTCGGATGGGATGACGTAACGTCTCACCGAGTAAGATCTTGGTTCGGACTGGCGAGAGACCACGTCCCAGTCACTGTCTCTGTATGAATAACTCATGAGGGTGAGTACTTGAGAATAGACAGAGCAGATCAAGCAGAATGAAAGCAGACCCTAGAGTTCAGCTTATGGGGGGTGTTTGCTGGGAATAGCGGGGTAGTGCTGGATCCAGGGAAATGAAAGGAAGATGGTCTGGACAGATAGCTCCGATAATAAATCAACATGTGGAATATGGAAATAATTGAGTAGAAGAAACAAGTCGCAAAAGGTGGAGGGAAAAACTTTTCGGCACAACAACAGCGGCTGAAAAGGATGTGCGAGAGGGATCGGACAGTAAATATATGCAGTGTGTGTGTATCATCAGGCTGAGAATTGAGCGACCAACCAGCCAACGGCTAGGCGCAGCCAAGAGGAAGCGGGGCAGAAGCAAGAAGGACTGCATGCATCGTAAGGCGCAAGTTGAGAAGACAAGCACACAAATCGCAGGTTTTGGATTAAAAAAAAACAATGCAGATGAAGGTGGGCGCAGGCAGGAATAATATAGTACTTATTATTCCTTGCCATTTTTCCCCATGGGAATTGTCCCGCCCGCTTGGGGCGCCATCGGGTACTGTAAATGTGTGGAGAACCAACCAGGCGCAAAGATGATCTCACGGGCGCGAAAAGGGAAATTCGAAATATTCAAAATGGAACTGGGATTCGAAGGGCAAAGGAAACTAAACAAATTCAACTCACCAGTCGTTGGAAAGAATCAACTGTATAGATGCCCAACGGAGAAGACGGAGATACAGTGGTTTGCTGCAAGATATCGAGAGAATGCAACTCGGGCAAGGAAAAGAAATAATTCTGCGAATCGAGTGGTATGCACTTGGAGCCACTAATCAATTGACGATTAATATGGGGGAAGCGAGAGAATTGAATCAAGGCGGGGGATCAGAGAAAGGGAAAAGAGATGAGAGAAAGAGCAGAAAAACAGGTGGTTATATACACACCCAAGAGCCCGCGGAAGAGGCTGATATATGTTAATAATGCCAGGGTTCCATCCGGTGACGTCGTTGTATGGAACAGACCAGCTATTTTAGCTGATTAATGAGGTAAAGGGTTGTTCCCCTTCGGTGAAGTTCCCTCCTCAAGGGGTTGTTAAAAGTCGATACAACCCAGAGCCCGGTATCTGTAAATAAATCGCATCTGGCAGTATTCCATATTCATATTCATTGTTGGGCTTGAAGCTCATCGCCAGTACCATTGGTACGCGAGTGGACGGTACACACTGGGGATAGATACACGACGGTTGGCCAACCCGCCCGCCCCGCCCGCCCCGACTGTGCCGTCTGTCAATGCGGATCAGAAATTAGAAGCCAAGATAATAAATCCCTCGTGACAGGCCACTGGGTCAAGATCAACAATGCACCCCCCCAGGACGCCCTACAGAATCGTCACCAAAGGGGCCTCAGCCACTCAGGAGGACGGGACCTTCTTGAGGGACACCTCTCGTTGGCTCCGGACTACAGCCGTTATCAGCTAGAGTCTCCTCCGTCCATGACGCTGATTGCCGATTGATGCGGAGTGGCAACCCGCCCGGGGGGGGGGGGGGGGGGGGGGAGGGGGGGTACAAATTAAGGTTAGGCAAGAGATAAAGTGTCAACAGGAGAAAGCTGTTATTTAAATGGAAAAGCTCTTGGAGGTGTGACAGTAAAAACAACTGAGGTATAACGCAAGGTATTACAAGTGACATCGACGAATACCATCAAACGGTCTTTTTTTTTTTTATTATTATTTGAGTTGAGAGAAGAAGCTAGACACTGAAACAATTAATACAACAAGGACGACCTAGTATTTATTTCTAACACACTTAGATGTGATCCGTGTCAGCGTGTTTTTAGACC